>NW_026126154.1:0-151888 GCF_943737965.1 Phodopus roborovskii
AACACATTTTACAGCAAAACCACTACAACAAACTCCCCCAAAACACCTCATGCTAACACACAATTAAGTTTAAACATTGGTAGAAAATTCAATTTACACAATTTTTAAAATAGAAAGATGACAGCATGTGTGCCTCTATCATGTGATTAAACTTTCTTTGATACATCACCTAAAAGTGTGATGGCTTTAATCAGGGAAATGCAAATCAAGGCAACTCTGAGATACCATCTTACTCCTGTCAGAATAGCTGAAATCAGAAAGACCAATGAAAGCTTATGCTGGAGAAAACAGGGAGAAAGGGGAACACTCCTCCAAAGCTGGTGGGAGTGCAAACGTGTACACACAATTTGGAGATCTGTTTGGCAGTTCCTCATGAAAATGGGAATTAATCTACCATAGGACCCGGCAATTACACTCTTAGGCATATACCCCAAAAATCCACATCCATGAACAAAAGACATCTGCTCAACTATGTTCATAGCAGCATTATTTGTAATAGCTAGAACCTTGAAATAACCTAGATGCCCCTCAACTGAAGAATGGATAAAGAAGATGTGGTACATTTACACAATGGAATAATACTCAGGGGAAAAAATGGAATTTTGAAATTTCCAGAAAAATGGGATGGGCAGAACTTAAAAAAAAAAAAAAAAAAAAACATCCTTAGTGAAGTAACCAAGTGGCAAAAAGAGGAACATGGTATGTACTCACTCATATATGCTTTTCAGACATAGAGCAAAGAATCACTAGCCTACAATTCACACCTCCAGAAAAACTAGGATACAAGGAGGTACCTAAGAGTTTAATACAAGGTCACTCACAGAAAGGGGAAGGAACAAGATCTCCTGAGCAATATGGGAGTGGGAGATGGGGACAATGAGTGGAGGGGATTTTAGGAGAAAGAGAAGGTGAGGAGAAGAGAACATGTCAGGGGACAAATAGATAGGAGAAATAAAAGAGATACAATAATAGAAGGAGCCATTATGGGATTGAAGAGAAAACTAGCTCTAGAGAAATGTCCAGATTCCTACAAGGATGACCTCAGCTAAAAAAATAAGCAACAGTGGTGAGGCTACCTTAAATATCCTTGTCTGAAATGAGATTAAAAACTAACTTATATACCATCTTAGAACCTTCATCTAGTAGCTGATGGAAATAGAAGCAGACACCCACAGAAAAACACTGAGCTGAACTGGAATCCAGTTGCAGAGAGAGAGGACAAGACCAGGCTACAGAAACCCAAGAGACAGCTGACCTGAACAAGGAGGAGCTAATGCCCCCCCCAGACTGATTGTTGGGAAACCAGCTTTGGACAAACCCAGACCCCTGAACATGGGTCTCAGTTAGAAGGCCTGGGCACTCTAAGGGACCTTGGACAGTGGAACCAGGATGTATCCCTGGTGAACAAAAGGACTTTGGGAGCAGATTCCACATTGAGGGAAACTCCCTTTACCTAGAGGCAGGATGGAGGGCCTAGTCCCTACTCCAAATGACTTACAGATTTTGTTGACCACTCCTGGAAGGCACCATCCTCTGTGTGGAGTATGGGGAGAATGGGATGGGAGGGTGGTTGGGTGGCATGTGAGGGAAGGAGAAAGGGAGGGACAGAGGGAGGGAGGGAGAAAAAACTGGGATCAATTTGTAAAATAAGAAAAGATAATAATTTTTAAAAAGTTCCCATAATCTTTTACAGTTTTCAACACTGTTCTAAAGCTCCATACCCAGTCTTCATTTGATAGTCAAAGTAATTTCTAAATCATAGACCTCGGTAAACCAAATAACATATTATATGCTTCCAATATTTAATTGCACAGAATATTCATTTCCAATCTAAAATAGAGGCATCAGGACAAAGTGAGGAAAAAAACCAAACCAAAACAAGAATCCAGGAGGGCAACTGTCAAACCCTGTTAGTCTATTACAAAGTTTAAGACTTCTTTAAAGGCATACATAACTTTGCTCCCCCACCATTGTTGCTCACAGCTTATACCTCTGTTTGTTGAGTGAGGCCTCTCACTGCCTCATCTTACCAACCTGTCACATGCTCTATTGACTCAGCAGCCTTCTGAGACTGGATGTACAATCCACAGCATATTCAAGCATGCATCCATTATGCCTTTAAAAGCGGTAGCACATGGACCTCACTGCCAAGTTCCAATTCAAAATTTAAATGGATCCTATCCCACTTGAATTATCAGCACTTTTCTATTATTATTAATTCATTTTTTTTCTAGGAGCAGGAAATGTCTTAGGCTCTCTTTTACAGTTTGGCAGCTTGAGTGGGTTGTCTTGCTCTGGGGATACCCTCTGCTAGATTCCAGTACAAATCAAGTGTCTCCTTAATGGCACTGATCTCTTTAATAATTACCAGTTCTCTTCTAACACCTAACTTAGCTTTAACATTAAGATCACTATTGGAGGGCCCCTGATCCTGCTGCTCGTGTCTCCGGTCCCTATCGAAAGCACCCTTGGAGCTCTGATACACCCCCACCCATCCCCACCGCCAGCCTACACCCACTACCCTGTGCCCTACCCTACCTACAGTACTGCCACTCTGGTTGAGCACTGGGACAGAGGGTGGAGCCAAAAGTCAACCCTACTTCGGAGACTTCTCAGAGCAACACTGAACAAAGGAGACCTGACAATCCATGCGGGACCACCCATAATTTCCACCTGCTTGGTCTCTGACCCCGCCTCCAGTCCTCTGCTGGAGTCCTGGACCCCTCCCAGAGATCTGTCTATCTCTGCAGAACCACTGTGAGTACCTGCTGGCATCTTCTACTGGACCCACATCCTTGACCCCATCCCTGGGTCCCTGTCTGCAGAGAAACCTCCTAGAGACCTTGGACAACACAGAGCTACAGATATTGAATCTCAGACCCTCATAAGCCCATCGGGGAAGTACCAAAGAGAGAAGGGTAGACCCCACCATCACCTACTGGAAGAAGCTATGGGAAGAAGACACACCTATCAACAGAAAGACAAGCATGACACCACCAGAATCTAGGGAATCTACACCAACTAGTATGGAACACAACAACAAAGCAGAGGAAGCAGAAAGGTACGACATAAAAGTTACCATCATAAACATGATAGAGGCCCTCAAAGAAGATGTGAGAAAATCCCTTAAAGAAATGGAGGAAAAAAACAAACAAAAAAGTGGAAGAAATGAAGAAATTCCTTAAAGAAAGTACAGAAAGCCAAGAAAAAACAAGCAGGTGAAGGAAACAGTTCAAGACTTGAAAACTGAAATAGAAAAAAATAAAGGCAATACAAACTGAAGGAATACTGGAAATTGAAAAGCTGGGCAAAAAATCGGCAACTACGGACACAAGCATAACCAACAGAATTCAAGAGATGGAAGAGAGAATCACAGGCACAGAAGATAAACTAGAAGAAATAGATTCATTGACCAAAGAAAATCATAAATCCAACAAATCCTTAACACAAAACATCCAGAAAATGTGGGACATCATGAAAAGGCCAAACCTAAGAATAATAGGCATAGACGAAGATGAGGAAGCCCAGCTCAAAGGTGCCGAAAACATATTCAACAAAATCATTGAGGAAAACTTTCCAAATCTGAAGAAGGACATGCCCATGAAAGTACACGAAGCATACAGAACCCCAAATAGGCTGGACCAAAGAAAAAAGACCCCTCGACATATAATAATCAAAACACCTAGCATACAGAATAAAGAAAAAATATTAAGAGCAGAGAAGGAAAAAGGACAGGTAACATATAAAGGCAGACCTATCAAAATTACACCTGACTTCTCCATGGGAAACCCTCAAGGCCAGAAGGTCCTGGATAGATGTTCTAAAAGTATTAAGAGAACACGGATGCCAGCCTAGGCTACTATATCCAGCAAAACTCTCAATCACTATAGATGGAGAAAACAAGATATTTAATGACAAAAACAGATTTTCCCAATATGTATCTACAAATTCAGCCCTACAGAAAGTATTGGAAGGAAAACTCCAACCCAAGGAAGGTAAGTACGCCCACAAAAATGTAGGCAACAGATAATCCAACTACACCAGAAACCAAGGGTAAAGCAGAACTAATATATTCATAATAACACTGCCAACAACAAACCTAAATCAAACAAGCATCAACAATCAATGGTCCTTACTCACCCTCAACATTAATGGTCTTAACTCACCTATAAAAAGACACAGGCTAACAGAATGGATACAAAGACAGAATCCATACTTCTGCTGCATACAAGAAACACATCTAAGCTTCAAAGATAGACATTACCTCAGGGTAAAGGGTTGGGAAAAGATTTTCCAATCAAATGGAAATAAGAAGCAAGCAGGCGTAGCTATCCTAATATCTAACAAGTTAGACTTCAAACCAAAGTTAGTCAAAAGAAATGAAGACAGTCATTTCATTGCAGGAGAAATCCATCAACACAAAGTCTAAGTTCTGAACATATATGCCCCTAATACAAAGTCACCCACATTCGTAAAAGAAACACTACTAAAACTCAAAGCTCATATAAAACCTTACACACTTATAGTGTGCGACTTCAATACACCACTCTCATCATAGACAGGACCAAAAATCAGAAACTCAACAAAGAAACAAAAGAATTAACAGAAGTTATGTCTCAACTGGGGATAACATACATCTATAGAACATTCCATCCAAAGACAAAATAATACACCTTCATCTCTGCTCCACATGGAACCTTCTCTAAAATCGACCACATACTAGGTGACATAACAAACCTCAACAGATACAAGAGAATAGGAATAGTCCCCTTTATCTTATGGGACCACCATGCTTGAAAATTGGAATTCAACAACAACACAAATAGCAGAAAACCTGCAAAAGTATGGAAACTGAACAATGTGCAATTGTACCACTCCTGGGTCAAAGAAGAAATAAAGAAAGAAATTAAGGACTTTCTAATATTCAACGAGAATGAGGATACAACATACGCGAACTTATGGGACACCTTGAAAGCAGTGCTACGAGGTAGGTTCATTGCACTAAGTGCCCATATGAAGAAATTAGAGGATAGTCACATAAGAGAAATAACAGCGCAACTGAAAGCCTTAAAACAGAGAGAAGTGAATTCATCCTGTAGGAGTAAACGCCAGAAAATTATCATCTTCAGGGCTGAAATCAACAAAATAGAAACCAGGAAACCAATACAAAAAATCAATGCAACAAAGAGTTGGTTTTTTGAGAAAATCAACAAGATAGACAAACCTTTATCCAAATTAATGAAAAGGCACAGAGAAAACTTGCAAGTTAACAAAATCAGAAACGAAAAGGGGAACATAACAACAGACACAGAGGAAATCCAGACAAATTTAAGGTCATACTTTGAAAATCTGTATTCCACAAAAATTGAAAATTCAAAGGAAATGGACAAATTTCTGGATAACTATCACTTACAAATTTAAAGCAAGAACAGACAAACAACTTAAATAGAACTATAACCCGCAATGAATTAGAAGCAGTCATGGAAAGCCATCCAACCAAAAAAAATCCAGGGCAAGATGTATTCAGTGCAGAATTCTACCAGACATTCAAGGAGGAACTAATACCACTACTCTTCAAACTGTTCCACAAGATACAAACAGAAGGTTCATTGCCAAACTCCTTTAATGAGGCCACAATAACTTTGGTACCCAAGCGTCACAAAGACACAACTAAGAAAGAAAACTACAGACAAATATCCCTGAAGAATGTCGATGCAAAAATACTCAATAAAATAATGGCAAAACGAATTCAAGAATACATCAGAGAAATCATCCACCATGACCAAGTGGGCTTCATACCTGGAATGCAGTGATGTTATAACATACGAAAATCTATCAACGTGATCCACCATGTAAACAAACAGAAAAAGAAAAACAATATGATTATCTCCCTAGATGCTGAAAATGCCTTCAACAAAATTCAAGACCCTTTCATGATAAAGGTCTTGGAGAGGTCAGGGATAACAGGAACATACCTAAACATAATAAGAGCAATATACAGCAAACCAACTGCCAACATCAAACTGAATGGAGAGAAAATTAAGCCAATTCCTCTAAAATCAGTAACAAGACAAGGCTGCCCTCTCCATATCTCTTCAATATTGTACTAGATGTTCCAGCTAATGCTTTAAGACAACAAAAGGAGATCAAGGGGATCCAAATTGGAAGGGAAGAAGTCAAACTGTCTCTATTTGCAGATGATATGATAGTTTACATAAGCGACCCAATAAACTCTACGAGAGAACTCCTACAGCTAATAAACACCTTCAGCAAACTAGCAGGATACAAGGTAAATTCAAAAAAATCAGTAGCCCTACTTTTTTCAGACGACAAAGAGACAGATAAAGAAATCAGAGAAACTTCACCATTTACAATAGCCACAAGCAACAAAAAGTATCTTGGTGTAACGCTTACCAAACAAATAAAAGACCTATATAATAAGAATTTTGTGGCTCTAAAGAAAGAAATTGAAGAGGATACCAGAATTTGGAAAGATCTCCCATGCTCTTGGATAGGTAGGATAAACATAGTAAAAATGCAATCTTCCCAAAAGCAATCTACGGATTCAATACAATCCCCTTAAATCCCACCACAATTCTTCACCGACCTTGAAAGGATAATAATCAACTTTATATGGAAAAACAAAAGACCCAGGATAGCCAAAACAACCCTATACAATAAAAGAACTTCAGGAGGCATCACCATTCCTGACTTTAAGCTCTAATACAGAGCTATAGTTCTGAAAACAGCCTGGTATGGGCATAAAAATAGACAGGTAGACAAATGGAATGGATTGAAAAATACTGACATTAACCCACACACCTATGGACACCTGATTTTCGACAAAACAGCTAAAATTATACAATAGGGCAAAGACAGCATCTTCAACAAATGATGCTGGCACAATTGGATGAGGGTGTGTAGAAGACTGAAGATAGACCCATGTCTGTCGCCATGCACAAAACTCAAGTCCAAATGAATCAGAGACCTCAATATCAATCCCCATTGAACCTCTTAGAAGAGAAAATAGGAAGTACCCTTGAACAAATTGGTATAGGAGAACGCTTCCTGAACATAACTCCAGGGCACAGACACAGAGAGAAACAATAAATGTGACCTCTTCAAACTGAGAAGCTTCTGTAAGGCAAAGGACACAGTGGACAAGACCAAACGGCAGCCCACTGACTGGGAAAAGATTTTCACCAATCCTATATCCGACAAAGGCCTTATCTCCAAAATATACAAAGAACTCAAGAAACTAGTCAACAAAACACCAAATAACCCTATTAAAAATGGGGTACAGAACTGAAGAAATTATTGTCAGTAGGTGAAATCAAAAAGGCTGAAAGACACATAAGAAAATGCTCCACATCCTTAGCTATCAGGGAAATGTAAATCAAAACAATTGTGAGATACCATCTTACTCCTGCCAGAATGGCTTAAATTACAAACACCAATGATGACTTATGTTTGAGAGGATGTGGAGAAAGGGGAACACTCCTCCACTCCTGTTGGGAGTTCAAACTCATACAGCCATTCTGGAGATGAGTATGGTGTTTCCTCAGGAAAATGGGAATTAGTTTACCACAGGACCCGGCAATCCCCCTCTTAGGCATATACCCAAAGGATCCTCATCCATGCAACAAAGACATCAATTCAACTATGCTCATAGCAGAACTATTTGTATTAGCAAGAACCTGGAAGCAACCTAGATGCCCCTCAATTGAAGAATATTTAATGAAGATGTGGCACATCTACACAATGGAATACTGCTCTGCAGAAAAAAATAATAGCATCTTGAAATTCGGAGGCAAGTGGATGGCACTTGAAGAAACCATCCTGATTGAGGTAACCCACTCACAAAAAGAGGAACATAGTATGTACTCACTCATATATGGATTTTAAACCAGATCAAAGGATCACCAGCCTATAATTCACACCACCATAGGAACTAGGATACAATGTGTATTCTAAGAGATTCATATAAAGTCCCTCACAGAACTGGGAAGGGACAAGTACCCCAGAGCTCAGGGGAGTTGGGGGGGGCAGTGAATGGAGAGAGAAGTAGGAGAAAACGAGGGAGAGGAAAGGAAAACATGTGCAACCAGGAAGATTGAGCATGGTTAGGAATAGAAGACAGGAAATAGAGAGATAGAGACAGAGACAGAGACAGAGAGAGAGAACATAAAAGAGGGAGCCAATATTGGTTTGAAAGTAAAATTGAACACAAAGAAAGGTCTAGAGAACTACAAGACTGATCCCAGCTAACAATTTGTGTTTCCGTGTAAAGGCTATCATAAATGCCCTTCCCGGAGAGTGAGATCAACAATTAACTTATCCATGGAGCCCTCAACTAATGCCTGTTGGAAATAGGATCAAACACACATACATAAACACTGAGTCAAACTAGAACCCTGATGCAGATGGAGAGGACATGACCATTCAGCAGAAACACATACAGACAGCTTACCTGAACAAGGAGGAGCTAATGACCTCTAGACTGATAGCTGGGTAGCCAGCATGGGACTGACTCAGGCACCCCTGAATGTAGGTCTCAGCCAGAAGGAGTGAGCCTAAGCGACCTCAGACAGTGGAGCCAGGATTTTATCCCTGGTGCACAAATGGACTTTGCAAACACATCCCCCATGGAGGGATAACTGTCTTAATCTAGAGACAGGAGAGAAGCCCTAGTCCCTACTTCACATGACCTGTCAGTCCTACATGACCCCAACTGGATGGCACTCCGCTTTATATGGAATTGGGGTGGGGTAATGGGAGGGGAGGGTTGTTAGAGTGCATTGAGAGGGCAGAGAGGGTAAAAGGGATGGAATGAGGGAGGGGAGGGAGGGAGAGAGGGAGGAAGGGAGGAAGGGAAGGAAGGAAGAAGAGAGGGAGGGAGGGAAGGAGGGGGAGGGAGGTAGAGGGAACTGGGATCGACATGTAAAATAATAAATTATATTAAAAAAAATGCTTTGTCTCCAAAATTTAAGTTGAAGGACACATTACTGGGGAAAAGGATTTCCATTTTTGTTTCCACAGAAAATGGAAAGATGTGGATTCCTTCCAGGCTAATGTGGTTTGATCAAGCCAGACCACCTGAAACAGAGTAGAGGTGATCCTACATTCAAAACAGCTGGACAAAGCAGCCTTACAGACTACAGCCAGGATTTCTGAATCTTCTTGGAATCCCTCATGACAGCGCCCCTTACCAGTAGGAAGTAGTTTGGAAAGAACAATGCCCAAATTCCCAAATATTGTCTATAAATGTTCGTTTTCATTTGAGAAAAATAAACAAAAAATAAAAAAAAATGTATCTGTTGCACTCAAAAAAAAAAAAAAATTAGATCGCTATTGGCTTCTTTTCTCTTCCACACTGTGTATTTTATATTTCTTTCTTCACCACTTGCTATTGTGGATCAGAATAAATGTTATCGATAGTAATTAAGCCACATACTCAACAGTATGCAGTCCTGAAATTTTTTCTACAAAAGAAATTAGACCATTCCTTTTACATGTAGCAGTCAGACAACACCTCTGGACATCAGCAGAATACAACTATGTTCTTTGCCAAAATACTACCGGACTGGCCTCTAGCCCAATTGATGTTAAAGTTCTTGTTTTCCCTTTGAAACCTCTAGAGCTGGTACTTTATGTTCCTTGTTGTTTTTAGTACTGCAGTCTTCCAGGCTACTATTAGAATGCTTATGTATTTCTTTCCAAAATTCTAAACCCTTTCACATGGTCAGGTTCTTCACAGCAACAACACATACCCTGCTATCAACTTTTGTATTGGCATTTTTTTCTATTACTATTATAAAATCCATGACCAAATGCAACTTACAGAAGAAAGAAGCTAATTTGGATTATGTTTCCATAGGGATAAGGGTTCATATGGCAGAAAAATGTGAAACAGCATGCAACAGACACAGCTGTAGAAGCAGGAGGCTATGAGAACACATATCCTGCACAAAGTAGAGAGTGAAAGGAAGTGGGTAATACTGTAAACTTTCAAATGAATCTCCCAGTGATATGCTTCCTCGGACAAGGCACAATGTCCCAAAGTTCTGTTGCACAGTGACTTTAGCAAAATATCTAATTGTGTTGTTGTGAGCAATATTCTAAGATCTTGGGGTATTTTGCATAGAGACTTGCTTACATACCACAATATTGTGATTATACTTGGAAAGTTAGTTTGCATGTCTGTGAATTTTAGACTGTGTTTATCCTTTTATACTTATACTTTCAAAACTGATTTTTATTTCTCTATTTTATAGAAACTAGTATAGTGGGAGCATGTTTTGAAGAATAAATTTTGGCAGGAAGACACAAAATGGAAGAAAAATAATTAGACTTCGGGAAGCTATATGGATAATTGATACTGAACTTGACTGAGGGAGTAGAAATGGGAAAAAGAAAATGTAGACATAATAATTTAATGTTAAACTTTGTTAACTGTGAAATAAGCAATTAATAGATCTGCTTTAGAGGAATATCAATAACAGTTGCACATAATGAGTGCTATGCAGAATAATTTAGCATCTGGTTATTTACACTGTGTTGTAAATCCACAACACTGATATCAAGTAGGTGCCTACCTGGCTCTGTAACTGGCCAACTATTGTGGTTTGGGCATAAGTTTATATATCTGTTGTACCTTCTGTTTCTAATCTAATAGGTGCTGTAAATTTCAGGATCATCCACTGAAGGGGAAATATTGCCCAATTTGAGAAAATTAATATTATCTGAGGAAAATATTGTTAACCCAGTTTATTTCTAGTCATCCATTATCTCTGGCTCATATAATCTTTGTAGCCCCCTTTCTGCAATGATTTTTGACTTCTTGGCATTGGAGAGTGTAATATAGATGGCCCATTTAATGATAAGCATTCTGAGATCTCATATTCTCTATACCTTGCCTATCTTTGCATTTCTATGCTAATTGCCATTGTTGCAAAAGAAGATTCTCCGATGAAGGTGGAAAGATGCACCACTCTATGTGTATAAAAATAAGTCATCAGGAGTCAATTTAATAAAATATCAACTTAGTTGAATAATAGCAAAATGTTGTTCTCACCTAGGACCTATGATTGCTTTAACCACATATTTTTGGCACCACCAATACTGTCAACTATTGGTTACATTTCATGGAACAGGTCTTAAATCCAATTGGACATATTTACTCATCCCTGTAATATTCATGTCAATACTGAACAAATAGGCATATCTTGCAAGCTGTTCATTGGTGTACTACATAGTATTTCCTGGTGAGTAAGGCTGTTGTTTACTTTTCTCCTTTTCTCCCGTGTCAATATTCATACACTCTTTTAGCAATAAGAAAATGTCCCCTAGAGAGTAAACTTCTAGGTCAGTAACAGCAAAATTTCTCAATGTCATAACACAATCTCTATTGGACAGAATATACTGATGAAAATGAGGTAAGCAAGGTAAATAGTAATACCTACAAGTAAGTGTCTAAATATAGTAAGTATAGTGGCAGCTTGAATAAGAATGTCCATGATAAAGACAAAATGTTGAATGTTTATAAAAAAGTTTTACCCAGCCATTTCCTTTTCCTCTTTCCTTCCTTTTTTACTTTCATTCTTTCTTTCTTTATATAATAATAGAGATCAACTAAATTAAATTAAATTATGTAAAGAGACAAAGAATATATTACAATAATTTTAGGTGTAAAAATTTAAATTAAAATGACTTCATAGTTTATTATTTTAAGTCAGATCATCAGAAGATTAAAAATGTGGAGACAATATAAAGACCAGTGTGTAGATAAATTATTTTTATCAACTGAGTTTTGATCCAATACCCAGGTATTTACTGAAATCCAATTTAGGTGTGTTTGGAAGTATTTTAATGTGTGTGTATGTGTGTGTGCATAGGTATATATGCACATGTGCTTAAGACTTGCTTTGAGGTTTCAAAAGACTAGTACCATTTCCAGTATGTATCTCTGTCTCATACTTGTGGTTCAGGATGTGAACAATCATCTGTTCCATTTCATCACCATCATGCGCTTTAACCTTCTGAAAACAAGAGCCAAATTAAAATTGTTACTTTACAAATTGTGAGTTGCCTTGTTCATGATATTTTGTGAAAACAATTGTAAAGTAACTAATTCAGAAACCTAAGTGAAAAATTAACCATGCTAGGATACACAAAATAGCCATGTGCACATTAAGATCAGATAGTGTATCTGCTCCAAAGTACAATCACGTGTTATGAGTGGTTCCCCCCCCCGCACCAGCCCCAAATAACACACAGAGATGCTGTAGTAGATATAATACAGTTGGCAAGTTACTAGTTTCTTATTGGCTATCTCTGTCTTAAATATTAACCAATTTCTATTAATCTAAATATTTCCATGTGGTCTCATTTTACATGATAGAGGGACCGGACCTCTGTTCTCTCAATATCTACATCTTGAATTTCCTCCCTACTACTTCCTCTTTCCTCCTAGCCTCCTCATCCCACCTATCTTGCTTTCCTATTGTCCAACAGTGCTATATTCATTAACAAATAAGAGAAACATAATTACAGAATGACATCTCCCATCATAACATTACACAGTGTAAAGGAATGTTCCACAGCATTTCTCCCTTTTGTCTAATTAGAAAGAAAGTTTTAACTTTAGCATAATAAAATGTATATAACAAAACAGGTATTAAGTAACAATTATAGTTACAATATCTAGTTTATTTATTTGGCAAAATTTGAAAAATATTACTTATCTGGGTGAGTCTAAATTATATCTAATTTTTCTTACTTTATGGAAAACTTTAAGTTTAACTATTTAGTTTTTAACTCCATAAATACCTCAGAAGAATGAAATGTTATCTAATGGTAGGGATATCTAGCTGGTTGGACAGTCAGCCAAATTTCCTCTGTACTGTTGGGGCATCCATATCTGGCCTTCAGGCCTAGCATATCTGACAGACATTCTAGCGAAGCAGGGAATTTTGAAGGATTGTCTCTGCATTCATCTCAAGTGTTTTAGATCATTCATTCTTTATATTCAAAACATGTGCGAGATCATGAAATAGTTTTTGTGCCCTGCTTTATATACATTTATCATAATATTTTCAAATTCTATCCATGTTGCACTCAATTTCATAATTCCCATTTACAGAATGAATATTTTATTATGTGACTACACATACTTGTATATATCAATATATGTGAGAAATAAGTATGAGATCTATCACCTTTTCAATGCTTTCTTCTTCAATATGAATTTAATCTGTTTCTACATCTTGATTGATGGGAGATGTCATTCTGTAAATATGTTAATGAATATAGCACTGTTGGCCAATAGGAAAGCAAGACAGGCAAATCTTGCTATTTTCCATCTAAACCATACCTTTTCCAAAGATACCCTAACCCTATCTAAAAGAGATACCCGAGTCTATGCATCACCTTCCATACCCAACCCTAACTAACTAAACCAATCCAAAGAAGATGAATATTATCCCTAAATTCCAAGAGTAGGGAAAGGGGGTGTCATTACCTTAAGATTACTTCCTGCTGAAATGGGACCATGATTGCTCCATGGGACCCTATAGGAAGAAATTTTTTAGCAACCAATTTTCTCAACAGGACAGGCTGTGACATATGTAGCTAGTCACTGTGTGGCAGGAAATGCTTGACTGGAGTTCTACTTGAAATTCTGGCCAGGGTGTAATGAGAAGGTGCACCATTACAGCTAGCTAGTCAGGCGTTGTCTTCAGCAAAACAGTCTCAAACTGTTTTTAGGGTGATGTTTGTAGTCCAGATGCATCAGGTTGAGTCAAGTGGAAATGCCCAATTGGGGACCAATCTTCTTTCCGGAGAGTTCAAAGATTGCTGTTAGGAATTGTTATTATTCCTTGTGGAAAACTTAAACATCAATATCATGTAAAATTTTCAAGTTTTAAGGTATGCATATAGGGAACGGAATCAATAAGCATTAAAATGTATATGAGAAAGAAAATTGCATATAAGCAAATGAGTCCCCAGATTTTGTTTTCATCTGCCTTACACCAATTGGCTTCTTGATGAAAGGCAGAAATTGTGAATTTAATCTTAACAACATGCTTGAATTTAGAGAAGGAAAGCCAAATCCAACTACAAAGCTAGCATTGGTATACATGAATTGGGACTAGAGGAATACTAGATAGTAAAGAGAAATAGATTTCTGTATAGAAATAGTTCACTAGAATTAAATATTTTTTTACCATGAATCAGATTCCTCTTCATTAAGTGATTGTTTCTGGAGAGCTAACTTCTCTTCTGTAGGTACCTATACTTTCCGTGTCTTTTGGCTGTTTTTCCTTGTTCATTAGCATTAAGAAAGTTTAATGCTAATAAAGCATTATGTAATCTGTGTTTGGGTGTCTTGGTTCCTCCTGCCTGTTTATAGAGCATTTCCTTTAAAATACGATTGGATCTCCCAACTACTGCTTGTCCTGTAGGATTGTGTAGTATACCAGTTATGTGATTTATGTTATAATACTCAAAAACTGTTTCAATTTGCTGGAGACATATGCTGGAATATTGTCAGTTTTTATTTGTGCAGATATGGTCATAATGGCCATTACCTCTAGTAGGTATATGATAACAGAATCAGCATTTTCAGAGCTCAGAGCAGTGGCCCATTGAAACCCTGAAAATATATCTATAGTGTGATACAAGTATTTTAATTTTCCAAATTCTGCAAAATGAAACACAACCATTTGCCATATTTCATTCCTATTTATATCTTTAGGGTTACTGCCTGGTGGTAAAGGGGTTTGGTTATAGAATGAGCAAGTAGGATGTTTCCTTACTATTTCCTTAGCTTGTTGCCAAGTGATAGACAAATCCTTTTTTAAACCTTTGCTGTTCACATGGTGTTTCTTATGAAACTCCTAGGCTTCTAGCACACTTCCTACTAATAACCAATCAATTTCATCATTGCCTTGTGCTAGATGGCCTGGCAGACCCGAATGTCATCTGATGTACTATATATATATATATATATATATATATATATATATATATACATATATATATCATTTTGAGAGTCAGTAACTATAGTGAGGGGTTGTATAAAATCCATGAGAATGGCGTAAAATTCTGCCTTTTTATAGAACTGTAAGGGCATTGAACTAGGTTACTTATTTTTCCTGATTTACACCCTGCCTTACCAGATTTGTTTGCATCAGTGTAGAATGTAGGAACTCCAGAGATAGGTGTTTTTCTTACAATGCATGGAAGGATCCAAATCATTTTTCTTATGAATTTTGTTCTTTCACTTTTAGGATAATTATTGCTAATAATTACCCCCCCAAAATTACTGCATGCTCTCTGCCAATATTCATTATCTTTCCATAAGGAGGAAATTCCCTCACTAGTTAAAGGTACTATAATTTCTGCTGGATCCCTTCCTGTTAATTGACAAAGTCTTAATTTACCTTTTATAATCAAGTTAGAGAACTTTTCTATATATGTTTTTAGTTTTTAATTCTGTATATGTGGTAGAACTATCCATTCTAATGTGATATCTTCCCTTTGCATCAAAATCCCTGAAGGATATTCTCTAGACGGTAATATAACCAGAATCCAGTCTAATTGTGGATCCACATGGTCCACATGTGCTTCTAGTATTTTCTTTTCTACCCATTCTAATTCCTTTTCAGCTTCAGCTGATAGTATCCGTGGACTATTCAAGCCTTGCCCCCTTTTAGGGCCATTTTCAAGTTTTTCAAATCATGCCCTTCTACTCCAATAATGGTTTGCAGTTGAGAAATCTCTCCTAGTAATTGTTGCTGTGATTGGTTTATTAAACAAGCTGATGGGCCAATAGCTTAACAGAATGCAGTTAGGTGGGAAAGTCAAACTGAGAATGATGGGTTGAAGAGGGGCAGAATCAGTGGGGTCACCAGCCAGATAGAGAATAAATATGTCACACAAAATGGGATGGGCATCACATAGATCATGAGTGATGGGAGATGTCATTCTGTATATATGTTTCTCATACTGGTTAATGAATAAAGCACTGTTGGACAATAGGAAAGGAAGATAGGAGGGACTAGGAGACAAGGAGGAAAGAGGAAGGAGTAGGGAGGAGTCAAGATGGAAGAGAGTCTGGAAAGAGCTGGATGCCAGCTGGCTCTCCGGAGGTAAAAGAAGACCATGTGGAAATACATAGATTAGCAGAAATGGGTTAATACTTAAGACAGAGCTAGCCGATAAGAAACTAGTACCTGGCCAACAGCATTATACCAATTACAGAGTCTCTTTGTGTTAATTGGGGCAGGCGTTGCAGCGGGACAAGACCAGCGGCGGGCAGAAAAACCATACTCCTTACACATGAGAAATGGATTGAGTTGTAAGAGCTAGTTAATAATCATCCTGAGCTTTTGGTTGATCATTTATTAATAATAATAAGTCTCTGTGTTGGTTATTCAGGAACTGGTAGATGGGAGAGAAAAGTTTGCCTACACAGTACAAATAGATTAAAATATTTAAAAAATATACTTTTGAAAATCTTTTTTTTAAACACGTGGGGGTAGAAATCATTTTGAAACAGCAGAAATGACCTTGAGGAAATTACAGTATCATCAGGAAGAAAATTATTTTTTTTCCAGTTTGATAGAGGTAGAAGTTTATGTTCAACATTGTATGGATTATATAGTAGACAATTAGTAGACAATTATTTACTTGGTTTGGAAAATTGGAAATTAGGTAATAAAAAGTACTATACCATTTCAGAATTACCAGGTAAACAAAACTCTAGTGAAAAGATAGGCTTGACTTACAGCCTAAAAAGAATTCCCCAGATATTTTTGTACTATTAAGAATAAAAGGAGCTTCACTATGGCTGTGTGTTACTCCTTTGCAATGATAGTCCCCATTTCTTTACTGGAGCTAAATGTATAAGAAGTTGAGATGCCATTATAATCTAGGGGTATAAAGATTAGCATTTCCCCATTACTTACATGTTATGTGGCAGCATGGGCCAGAGAGAGAGTCGCCACCCACTAATCCATCAATACCTGAGGCAGATGGGAAAGCTGTTCCTGGGATCATAAGTTTGAGACTGCTAACCCTAAAGGTATATATGTGGAAGATCTGACCCTGAGGACATGAAAGCAAGATAAGTGGCCCAGCCCCTCATTGTTACACAAGTTGAACTTGTCAAGGCATTGCAGGAGAGCTCACCTTGGTGGTGAAGACAAGGTAGATCTAGAAGATGACCAACCCTATAATACACAGGCCCAGAACAAGGGATATGGGTTGGCCAACCTCAGTGTCTACCCCTTCTTAGATCTGTTGGAGCACATGGAGGGGCAGGTGCTACAGACACAAAGCTGTAGAATTTCCACAACATGGGGCAACAGCAGGATAATCAAAAGAAGTCACAGGTGGTGTCCAGCACTGATAGTGTAGTAGAAACCAGAGACCTCAATCCAGACCAATGACTGTTTGAAATGAACACTTGCAAGAGTTTACTAAATGACTCACTATGTCACACTTCTGCTTCCATTATGAGATCCCCCATTTTTCTTTTATGTTTTTCTTTTTCCACTTAAATTTTATTGGAGGGAAGACTACAAGGACAGCAAGGAGATATGTAGGAATCCAGGGATTGTAAATGAATGTGACTGAGATGTATGATATGAAAGACATTAAAAAAAACCACAAAGAATGTTTTTTAAAAAAAGTATTTCTAAAGTAGCTGCATCAGTGCTATTGTTTTCTCAACTATATTAATGTTTTTTATATTTTTTTTACAAATATTCACTTATAAATGAAAATGCATACCTACAAATTGCTTTGTAATTAAGATAAGCTTTAAATATACAGAATATCAAACCTGTGATGACATTGGAACTGCTAAATTGTATTGTCTACCTAAAGCTTCCATAGGAAAAAAAAATACATATGATACAATATTATACTTTGGTTCAGTTTCTATAATATAGATTTTTACTTCACCAAAATTTATAAATACAAGTTATGATTTATATAAAATTATAGGCAATTTTATGTATGATAGCACTCACATGAGAGTGTGATTATGTGCAAATGTGTATGTGTGTGTAGGCCATAAATTAATGTTGTATAACTTTCTCAATTGTCCACTGAAGATTTTAAGAGAGAATGCATCAGTGAACCTGGAGCTCTTATATTGGCTGACCCAGGGTTTAGGGGATTCTAGGTATCGGCCTGTGTCTGGACCCCAACATGGAGTTACAGATATATGCTATTACACATAACTTTTATACATGAGCTGGGATGCAAACTGGAATCCTTAAGTAAGCACTTTAACAATGGATTCATCTCTCTAGTCCAATTATAGTGCATTTTGAATGCAACTAGCTTCCTATATTAACATTAAAATAAAATTCATCTCTAAATATATATTTTAAGTAAAATAACTAGTGTACCATATTATTGTGATCCATATTTTATTTGGTGAGATTTCTAGCTAAAATATATTTGAAATCTATCAGAATCTGCAATTGATTACATTGAGGCTTCTTGTCATATTGCATATCCTGTAACAAATCTGAAATAAAATATTTAATCTTTGCTTCATGGAATAAAACAGATCAGGATTGTTGCTAAGAAGGTGGCTGATTTTCTCAGTGTAGTATTGATAAATGTACTAACAAAGTTAACACTTGAAAATGTGAAAATTCTGTCAATGGAGTTGATTTCAAAAGATCTTGAGCACTCCAGGCAGCTCAACTGCTTTTCATCTTTATCACCCACATTCTACTATTATTTTTAATCCCTATTAATTCAGTTCATTCTAAGGCTTAAAGCTCTGATTGATTATCTATTAAGAAAATAATTCAAGGTTACTTCATATATTTGGGTTTATTTGTTGGTTTGTTTTTCTTTTAATTTTTCTTATTTTATTTACTTACATCCTGACTGCAATTTCCCCTCTATCTTCTCCTCACCATCATCCCCCAACACCAAACAAACTTCTTCTCTGTTTCTGTTTATAAAAGGGTAAGTCTCCCCTGAGAATCAATAAAATATGGCATATAAAAATGCAGTAAGACTATATATTAATGCTGGGCAAGGTGACCTAGTATGAAGACTAGAGTTCAAAAGCCAGTATAAGAGTCAGAGACAGCCCCTGTTCCCACTGTTAGGAGTTCCATAGGAAGACCAAGCTATACAACTGTCACATAAAAGCAGGTTTCCTGGTTGTTGGTTCACACTCTGTGAGTGCCTATGAGCCCAGGTTAGTTAATTCTGTGAGTTGTGGTTTCGTGGACCCCTCTGCTCCTCCAAACCTTTCTCCCCTCTTGTGTAGGATTCCTCAGTTCTAATGTTTGGCTGTGGGTCTCTGAATCTGATCTCATCAGTTGCTGGACGAAGCCTCTTTAATGACAACTGGGCTAGTCACAAATACCAGCATATCCTGTTGGGAGGACAGATTGTAGGATGAAGGTTATGGAACTAGGTTGGTTTCCTGCTCTCTCCAACTGAAATATTGCCTGGTTACAGCAGATGGCTAGTTCAGGCTATGTGTGTGCTCTTGCTAGGAGTCTAAGCTAGGGTCATACTTGTAGATTCCTGGGGAATTTTCTTACTCCACATTTTACCTGAGCCACAAAAGGACCCTCCTCCCTTTCCAGTAGTCTTTTTCAGTACTCTCTTCCTCTCCCCACCTAAACCCAATTGCTCATATTACCATCCCCACCCACTCATAAAGTCTCTTCTATTGTGCCTTCCCAAGGAGAATGGGACATCACACACACACACACACACACACACACACACACACACACACACACACACACCATGAACTGTCTTTCTTACCTAGTTTCTTTGGGTCTGTGAATTGTAGTATAGTTATTATTATTATTTTACAGCTAATATCTTCTTATGTGTAAGTATGTACCATGTTTGCCTTTCTGGGTATGGCAGGATGACTTTTTCTAGTTCTATCCATTTGCCTTCAAATTTCCAGGAGTCTTTGTTTTAACAGCTGAATAATTCTCCATTGTGTAAATGTATCATACATTCTTTATCTATTCCTTGGTTGAGAGACATACAGGATGTTTCCAGGTTATGGATATTACAAATAATGCTACTATGAACATAGTTGTGCCAGTGTCCTTGTGGTATGAATGAGCAGCATTTAGATATATGCCCAGGATTGGTATAGCTGGGTCATCAGGCAGACTGATTGCCAGTTTTCTGAGAAACTGACACACTGATTTCCGAAGTTGCTGCACAAGCTTGTATTTCCACCAGCAATAGGGGAGTTTACCTCTGCATCAAGGCTGGACAAAGTAATATAGCATGGGGAAGAGGTTTCTCAAAATGTTTAGCAGTTTCTTATGTAACTTAAATTACATGTAGTATATGACTATGCAATTGTATTGGTGAATATTTATCACACTTAACTGGATAATTATTGTTAGTATTCAGCCATCTGTACTGGCCTGTCCTTGTCATTTTGACAGGATACTCCCTCTGCTGCAGAGACTAAGAGAACTGACCTGTGCATATTCACTATGTTCCCTTTTAAAGGGGCTCTACTCACCTACCATCCCTCTCTCTTCCTCTCTCTGTTTTGCTCTCTTTCCATCTCTCTCACCCCCTTCTCCTCTTTCTCCCCTCCTTTCCTTTCTCCTAGCTCCTGCTGCTCCTTTTTCCAGAGCCTGGTGTCCCCTTCCCCATTCCCCTTTTTATGATCCATTTCCTAATTAAAAAAAAAAAAAAAAAAAAAAAAAAAAAAAACTCTCTGGGAGGGCCTAGTTCGTACTCCAAATTACTTGAAAGATTTTGATGATCCCTCCTGTAAGGCATCACCCTCCCTGGGGAGTAGTGGGGTTGGGATGTGAGGGTGGGGGTGGGGGCATTGAAGGGAGGGAGAAAGGGAGTAAGTCAGGGAGGGAGAGGGAACTGGGATCGATATGTAAAATAAGAGGAAAAAAAGGCCCTCTGCTTGAACATTAACCTCTGACATCTTTATCGATTCTCTGAAAATTTCATAGAGTATATTTTATAATATTTCTCTCACACACCTGCTTCTGGATTGTCTCCTAATAATTGTAATGATCTTTTTTTTTTTTAAATATAAGTAGTTCAATTTAAAAGTATATGTAGGGCTGATGTAACAACTCAGTGGATGCAGGACCTTGCTGGCAAACCTAACAACCCAAGTTTTGTTCCCAGGACTAACAAAGTGGAAAGAGTGATCCAATTCTGGACAGATGTACTCTGATCTCCACACTCACATCATATTTTCACGCAGGAGCATGTGTACATATATACACACATACACACACTGACAAAAATAAGTACATGTAAACTGAACTTGAACGTAACAGCCTTCCACATACTCCATATGAAAATAGATGTCATGAGTTAACTGTAGAAACACTACAATTTCAAAAAGATTAGGTAGACATAGTGTTGTATGCCCATAGTCCTGGTATAGAGTTGCTGAGGCCAAAGGATAGCCACAATATTGAAAGTTGCCTTGTCAATAAGGCATGTTTCCAGTCTATCCAGAGCTAAACAGTGAGCCTCTCTTTCTCTCTGTTTGACTCTCTCTCTATGTGTCTCTGTCACTCTCTGTGTCTCTGTCTCTTTGTCTCCCTCACTCACAAATATATACAAAGTGTTTTGAAATGTCATTGTATTTACTGACAGAATCAGTCATTACATTTTGATAAATTAAAGAAAACAACAAATCTGTAGACTTGTATGGACTACATGAAAAATGTATCACTTTAAAATATAAACGTGTCTTTTCATTTAAATTTGTATATTCATTTACATTACAGAGTCTGGTATATATAATAAATAAACAAATTATTGAATAAAGGGATTACCAAACGTAATTGTTCAATAGTTTTATAAACTGATTTTAAGTCTACAATTTCATAGCCAATATAAGAATCTAAAACATTATTTCATCTAAAAGTGATATGCCCAAATATAACTTACTCTTACAATTCTAGCATATGAATTTACCACTCTAGTCTTTGTCACAGATGTGTTTGTTCAAGGAAGGAATGGTGCAAAATTCTATCATTAGAAAACATTACAGCATACTGTGGAAAATCTCATGATACTGTTTTGTTTCCACTGTCAACAATAATCTGTGCTCCCATTGTTCTTTGGTAACCAGCTTTGTTATTTCAGGGAACAGGCAATCAAAGGCTAGTTCCACAACATATATCCTATGGCAGTATATCTTTGTCTAAGCTGTCATTCAAGAATTTAAAACTATCCCCTCAAAAACATTTTAAGTCTGCTAGCCAACTAATAATGCTTTCAATGTATTTTTATAGGGAGAATCTTATTCATGATTATATGAGAAAGTGCTGAATGTTTCATTTAAAAAGGCTGTATCACTTCCTTTACTGACTTTAAATTCATTGGATATTATAAACAAAGTATCAGAAAGCATCAAAGATTGATATGAAAATATATATCCTTTTAGAATTTGGTTTGCATAAAAGGAAAAATAGTTTGAAAACTCAGTTATGAAGAATTTCATAAGTTAATCATGTGGAAAATACAGTCATATATGGATCACCTATACAGTCACCTTTCTAATTCATTATGAAAAACAATGTTATGTGAGTTTACTAGCATTTCATATGAAATTTCAAGTCATTAGATTTTTAATACATGCAAATCTCTACTGCTATGCTAAATCATATTTAGCATAATTCAGTAATTCAAGGAAAAATAAAATTCATTAATGTAAAAACATGTTGTTTTATTTTCTTCATATTGTTGATACTTTATCAAACTCAATGTAAATAATCTCTCTGCTAAAAATGTTTTTTTTTATTATGACGTATTCTCTCATACTCACCTACATTATTCAATACTGCATCACTGCACATGTATTTTTGTGGAGCATTAAGTTTAAAATATTTTATATCTTAGCTATAAACAGTACTTTCCGAATTTGGAGAAAACAGAAATTTAGACACTGGGGTGGATGAGAATTAGGTAAGTATATGCCCTGCCCTCCTATGGCATATAGTGCTTTATTTAGTTATGGCCTATTGATTTATTTTCATGTAAATTAAAAGAATGGAAAATAGAAATAGTCAAATGAACATAGTTAATTATGGAAATTTACAAAAGTGTAGCTATTTTGAAATATTAGGACTAACTTTAGATATTTTTCCACCATACTAGAATCTTGTTTCAATATCAAGATACATTATAGTTGGGAAATATTTTTTTCCTTATTTTGACCTCACATCTTTCACAAATAAAAATTGTTGAAAGGTTAAATGTTTAGATAATAAAATATCATTTTACCATCAGAGAAAATTAGGAAAATTTTATTTGTTCTTTCACTGTTAAAAGGAATAAAAACTACTAAATTGTCTGCTAGTAATTTTTGAGTGAACTGATTTAAATTCTTATAAACTTTTATTATGAAAAGTATTTAGTAATTGTGAGTTTATATAATCCTTAGTGACTGTTTTTATTTAATAAATGAACATACACATAATATTTGAAGTCTTTCATGGTAAGAAGTATTTTTTCACTAAAAACTTTCTAAGGAGATGGAGAGAGACTCCATATTTAAAAGCTCAAAATGCTCTTCCAGACAACTGTATTTAGTTTTCAACATCCATATTATTTGGCTCAAAAGTGCCTGTAATTCAAGCTCTAGGGAAATCAATCACCTCTGGCATTACTGGACTTCAGCACATGCTTCTGCCACATTAATTAAAAATAAGAAAAATAAACTTAAAATAGAACTAACTTTTTCAGTCATGAACTTTTTTGAATTTTTCTAAAAATTTAGAGAAAATTCTTTTTTAGTAGTCACTATCAGCTATTTTTTTTAATTTTATGATATGGCCTAGTATCACAATATTTGTTAGTTAATTTTCATATTTCCTTTACATTTAATTCCAAAGAAATTATTTTATTAATCATGCTCAAATTATTCACTCACTGAATGAGTAACACTTTCTTTATATATTGGAAACACAAAGTACTCACAAATTTGGAAAAAAATGTACTTTATTTTTAAATCCTTTCATCTTATAGCTAAAGATTTTGAGATATAACCCATATTTATAGGTCTCATATTGTGTTTGAAAATAAACAAATTTCATGTCAAAATTCAAGTAAGTCAGAATATTTCATCAGATTATCAAATGCTATCAAATAAAAAGTGTGAATTGGAAAAGTTCACACTTTGTACTGTAGTAAACTAAGATTATAATTTATATCAGTGCTTCCATTTCTTCTTGTTCATACAAGTGAACATAAAATACAAGTAACTATATTTTATTTATTAAAAGTTCAGTTATTTCTAAAGACTTTAATAATAAGGCAATAACAATAAAATGTTAATATTACAATGGCACACTATACTCTCCTTTCATAAATTATTGGCATATCTGTTCTTACATTTGCACAGTATATTTTAATGAGATCCTATCCTAACATTATGGTCACTGCAACTACTTTTCCTGTTGCTAGTCTCAATAGCCAAAAGATCTTTATAGAGAAATTTGATGTACAAATTCTTAGCTGTATATTTACAGGAACCAAGTGTATAAATCAGGGATTTAATTATTCTTCATAGTATTTTTAAAATAACAATTATATAGCCTTTTATAATCTCTATAGAATTAAAATCTTTTAACTCTTGAGTCATATAAGCATGACTGGGATATCTGGGAAATCTGACATATATAAATTAAATTGTAACAGCAAATTATCCTTAACATCTAAAATACAAATCAAAATAAGTCATCATGTGGTGGTGGTAATTAAAAATAAAATACCTAATATGAGTTGAATAAGGATGATACCAAAAATGCCAAAGTTAATGGGGAAACGTACCTGAGGCCTCAGCCCTGAATGAACATATAGACAAAGTATACTGAGAGCATGAAAACTAGCCATCCCCAGAGGAGAGCATACCAATTGGGAATCCAGCAAAAAATGATCAACCCATAAAAGCATACATAAAAGTAACATTATACAAACTGATCAGAATGTGTGTGTGTGTGTGTGTGAGTGTGTATGCATATATATGTAAAAAAATTAATGGAAAATTAGGCCATGCATTTGAAAAAAAGCAATGTGGTACATGTGGGAGTGTTTGGAAGGAAGAAAGGAAACAATGTTACTATATAGGGAAGTGAGGAATACAATTATTTTATAATCTCAAAAGTAAATAAACAACAAAAGCAACCTCATAAGAGTTCATGTAGATGTCACAGTGATACAATTTGGGTTCTAAAGATATTAACTACTGTCAATAAGTATCATGGGAGAATTGCCAGGCATATACAAGGTAAATCTCTCTTTTCTTTCTTTTTTAATTTATGTATTTCCTTTGTTTTTTATTTTTTATATTTATTATTTTTCTTATTTTATGTATTGATCCCAGTTCCCTCTCCCTCCCTCTCTCCCTCCCATTCACCCTGAAACCCCTCCCATCCTATTCCCCCAACACACACTCCACAGGGAGGGTGATACCATCCAGGAGGGATCATTAAAATCTGTCAAATCATTTGGAGCAGGGTTTTGGTCCTCCTCTCTGCCTCTAGGCTAAGGGAGTATCCTTCCATGGGGAATGTGCTCCCAAAGTCCTTTTGTGCACAAGGGATACATCCTGGTTCCACTTTCTGAGGCCTCTTAGGCCTTCTAACTGAGGCCCATGTTCAGGGGGTCTGAGTCTGTTCAATGCTAGTTTTCCAGCTATCAGTCTCGGGGTCCATGAGCTCCCTCTTGTTCAGGTCAGCTGTCTATGCGGATTTCTGTAGCCTGTTCTTGACCCCATTTTCTTATCAATCCTCCCTCTTTGCAACTGGATTCCAGTTTAGCTGTGGGTGTCTTCTTCTATTTCCATCAGCTACTAGATGAAGGCTCTATGATGGCAGATAAGTTAGATATCAATCTCACTATCAGGGAAAAGGCACATAAGGCAGCCTTTCCACTGTTTCTCATATTGTTAGTTGCCCTTGTAGGTCTCTGGAGATTTCTTCAAACCTATAATGTCTCCCTCTATTATGGTATATTTTTTTCACTTTCATCTATTCTTCCCCTGACTCAATCTTCCTAGTCCTACATGCTCTCCTCTCCTCCCCTTATCTTTATCCTAACTCCCTCTCCACTCACTGCCCTCCCCATTCCCAATATGCTCAGGAGATCTTGTTCTTTTTCCATTTTGTGAGGGACCTCATCTCTTTTCAAAAGCGTTTCTAGGAAGAAAACCCTTCTTATGTGCCCCTCTTCCAGACACCCAAGTAAAAAATAATGAAACAACTTAAAGCACTGAAAACTTTATAATGACATCACTACACTCTGAGTATAGGGAAAGGAGTGGAGTTCTTTAGAACAACAAATAAAGGCTCACAGAGGCTGTAAGTAGCAGCAGTGAATGGGCTCTTGTGTTCCTAAAAGGCAGGTATCAGAAATGAGAGGTATCCATGTATTTTACCCAGGCCATTTTCAGAACTAATATAAGACCTTGAGTTATAAGGTAATATTTTCTCTTCAGTTTAAAAAGTTTTTGCTTGTCTCCTATATGTAAACCACAGGATCAGATTTACTAAGCTCGGTGTTCCCAAATAACACACAAAGTGCCTTGTCTGTATCCCTCTGGCTCAGGTTGAAACATCCTTGTAGTACTTAGAAGAAGTGGAATCCTATGCAAAATAAATAAATAAATAATGTTTGTGAATAATTCTGCTTACTGTGCCATGATTAATAAATAGTTCTTCTTTTTTGTCTCAGAAGTCCTAAGTATTTAGTTAGGTACTAGTGAGTTGGTTACACAGTAATTTAGGATATTATCACAGCAAAAAAGAAATTCTATCCCTGAAAAAGAAATATATGCATCAACTTTAGGAACTATATATACTGCTACAGAGACACTTGTACATACATGTTTATTGCTGTTCTCTTCTGAAAAACTAGGAAATAAAATCAATTTAGATAGTCATCAAATGATGAACAGATAAAAACAATGCAATATGTATACAGAATGAACTACTATGCAGCTGTACAGAAAAGTCCAATTTGCAGAAAAAATGACAATAATTGGAAAAACATCATTGTAAGATGCAATTCTGGTTCAGAAAGATAAATATCAAAACTTTTACTCATACCTAGAGCTTATATACCAATTTTTTTTAACTTGGGTCACAAATGGAAGACAGAAAATTAGAAAGGTGCCTTTCTGGGGATATATTAGGGAATGAGGGTACAGGATGTAATACTGAGAACAGAAAGATAGATAAGCGAGGATGGGTGAGTTTGGGTGAGTCAATGGGTGAAAGGAAGGGCTAACACAGAGGAAGAAAAATATAAATAATAGTAAACCCTACTCTCTAATGACCCAATTAAAAATAATTGATGGATAATGAAATATATGTGAAATGGAAGAAGAATGGTGAATACTGAGGGTTAAAAGATCAAGTAGGCACTGGACAATGGGGAGGAGGAGAAAGTGAATTAACCAAAACTGAAGATGTATGGAAAAGTCTTATTAATATTCCTTAGTTAGTAAGCTACATTCAAAAGAAAACGAGAAATAACAATTAAAATAAAATTATCCTCCCTGGGAAAACAATGCCACTCCCAATCTAGGTGAAATTTTAAATGAAAATCACAGTGCAAACTTGGGATACTTAATTACAAATTATTGCTTAGGGCAATCCAATAGTCTCAAAAACACATAGACTGCTGTTATTGTCCTTGATTGTCTTCCATCACTGTGTGATAAAACTCTATTGCTGAAAACATTGCACCCTTTGGTGGCAGGACACAACAGTAATAAATCTCAAACCAACCAAAAAACTTCCTCCCTCTAGCTACCTTTGAAAGATCCAGGCTGTGGTATTAAGGCTACTGGGGAAGAAAACATATCAATGGTCTTACTCAGCACTATACTCTGCATGCTGAAATACTAAATTGTCTAGCAAGATATGCTCAGTAGTGTAATAGTGGCATAAGTTATCAGTGGGAAACCCATGGATTATTTTGGCTTAAAACACATTCCCCATGGAGAGATTCTCTCTCAGCCGAGATACACAGAGGAGGGCCTAGGCCCTAACCCAAATGATGTGACAGACTTTCATGATCCCCCATGAAAGGCCTCACCTCCCTGGGGAGTGGATGGGCTCTGGGATGCAGGGTGAGGAGGGAGGATAGTGGAGTGCATGGGAGGATGAGAAGGAGAGGGAACAGGGACTAATGTGAAAATAAGATTGTTTCTAATGTAAATAAAAATAATACATAAAAAACCTGGTTCACGGGAGGGAATTTTATGTCTTCTACTGTAATCTTATTCCAAAATTCACAGCAGTAGAGATCATCGGCTCTAGGAAGAAAACTGAACTGTTATTTTTCTAAATGCCCATTACATCATAGTACTTTCTAAATAGTGGGTAAGAGTCATTGGAGAGATGCATGGCTAATCAAAGTTCATAGACTAAGAGACTAAGCATTTATCTCTAAATGAGACATCTATATCAACCACCTCCTATCACCACTATCACCAAAGCTCACAGAGCAGCATGGAACAGGGGATAAAAAGGATGTATAAGCTGAAAGATTGAGGTGAGTGCTGTGAAATGCTGTCTTCTGGGCATAACATAGCTACTGCATTTGTGAATTTATAGCAACCATGATTACCTGTGAAATTACTGCAAAGACATACAGGGCACAGAAGTTCTCAAGGCTCAGTCCTTCACTGAGAAGGGTTTAGTGGAATTCCATGATTCGGTATTTGGCCACACACCCATTTACATATTGCACACTACTTGGAGTTAGTGGGTTATAAAATATTATTTCAAAAAGACATGATGATCAAGGGTCCCCACAGCTGTGGTGTACAGTGTGGTAGTGGGAGACACCAGAGACTCCATGTCCCACAGCCACATAGTGAGATTCCCACCCATAGCCATTTGGTACTAGCTGGGCATGGGAGACACAAAAGAGATTTCCACATGATGGTGAGCAAGTATATGGTGAAGAGATTGATGGGGAATGTTCTTCTGTGTGTATGTTTATCTTATTATATTACTTAATGAATAAATACTGTTGGCCAATAGGGCAGCACGATAGGTAGGACTAGGATACAAGGAAGATTCTTGGAAGGGTAGGCAGAGAGGAATCATGTGATCCAAGGAAATGACAGAGCTGAGCAGAAACTGCCGCTAGCTATATAGAGTTCTGGAGATCTGTACAGACAGACAAGAAATGATGTAGTTTGGCAGAATCAGAATATAGGCAGGGACAAAGAGGAAATTGATCTCTTCTCTGTGGACAGGCTGAGTCAGTCATATTGTACTATGCCAGAGGAGTAACAGGTCCCTGGACCTTTCTGCAGTAAGAGAAGACCACTAGGAAATACTTAGATTGACAGAAATGAGTTCATATTTAAGACAGATCTAGCCAATAAGAAGCCCTAGTCAACAACAAACAGTTTTGTAATTAATATAGTGTCTTGTGTGTCATTTGGGGGCTAAAGCAGAAATAGGAACCAGGAGGCTGGTGGGAAAGAATACAAGTAACATAACGGCCAACAGTTTTATAATTAATATATCATCTGCATGCCGTTTTAGCAGCTCAAGTATGGCAGGACCCAGTTGGGCCAGAAAACTCATCCTTACAAGAGATGGTAGAAAAAGACAGGCAGAATGGCTTGTGTTCTGTGAACAGAGGCAGAAATGGAGATGAAAATGTGGTGAGGAACAGCCTGACATGAGTAGCCTGTGCAGCCACCCGAGGCCATTGAGATATCCTGTCCAATGTGGACACTGACGGGGGCTGGGTCAATGTCTGTGACCCATATAACCACCAAAAGTCATGCAATGTCCATGGGCTGTGATAAACTGGCCCAACTCATCACTGACTTTAACACTCTGGAGAATTGGCCTCAACCCTAACCATCTAAAGCACTTGGGAGAGCAGGCTCCACACCTCTCATGGGCAGCATGTTCCTGGTGTCAGTGGCATGGATGAACTGGACCCAAGGGTATAAACTCTGGAGCAATGGACCTGCCCCTCATCAGCTATGCAGTTGTAGAGACACAAGGGAGATGCAACCACTCCCCCAAACAGCCTAGAGCATGCATGAGAGCTGGCCTTGAGAGCAAGAGAGATGATGTCACTCCTTCCTGGCTATAGCACTCTGTAGGGTGGCACTGTACCTCACCTGGGCAGAACAGTAGAGCTAGCCCTTGTGATATGGGGGTGGTTGAATAGGCAGAGGAATAGAGTGAGGGAGAGCTTGTCCTGCCCCTCAGCTGAATGCAGCAAAAGAGCTGGCTCTGATGGCAAGGGAGCAGGAGGAAATCAGCTACCACCCAGGCCTAGATACAGGGCTTTTGGTTGACCCTGCTGAAAATCTGCACAGTCTAAGAACTGTTGGAGAGTGTGAAGGCACCAGAACCAAAGTTACAGGATCTTCATGGCACAGGACAACAGGATATCCAAGAGGACTCACAGTGAAGATTCAGTATTGATAATGTAACAGAAGCCAGAGACTGGAACCAGAATGACTCATTGCAATGAACTTTTATAAGTAAAGGCATTTGAGCAGAGGGATAGACTAGAAGACATACTGAAGCTTCTACTGCAAGGCATTTCTTTCTTTTTTCTTTAATTTGTATTTTATTGCTTAATATTTTATTACATATATGTTTTGTTTTCTCTTGAATGAGATTAGATGTTGCCAACATGGAGGGTAGATGCATGATGCAGAATTCACAAAGAATCAACAAAAATCTTTCAAAAAATGATGTAACATTGGGAGTAAAACAATGTTGAGTAATACATGGAGCGAGTCAGGGGTAAATAAGATGAAGTAGGTATGATTACATTGTATACATAAATTGAATTGTTATTTAAAAGAGAAGAAATATATATTTTAAAACATAAATATAAAAGGTAATTGAATTGTATTTAATTAGTATTACTAAAATAACGTTTTATTAAATAACATGAAAGCCTTCCTCAATCAAAGCAAGAAGTTTATAAGTCAATGATGAAAAATTAAGGATACTGTGGAAGAAATTATTCCTATAATAATAAGATTGTATCTGATGTCCTATACTTAACATCTAAATTTTAAGATATGCGACATTGTCTAAAAATAATAATAATCTTTGTAGATTCAGCTTACAAAAGAATTCAAGAAACTATGAAGTAACCATGTCCAAAGTAAAGAGCTTATAGTTCATTTAAATATTAAATAATATTGCATCATGCCTGCAGGGGTGGTGAATTTTGTGGTGACAATACATGAATGATTAGTATCTTTTACTTTTGTTCTGAAATTCTCAATAAATTTTTAAACCTTTTTATCTCCACTTTGTAATTGTACACAGTCCTTGCACAATTGAGTAAAAGAACAACACAGCACTACTTTATCACAAATGGAATTTATTAATTTAATATTTAAAATAGTGATTATATTCTGTTATACTTAATGAATGATAGCAAACTATCTTATTTATTTAAAACCTTATCTGTATTTTCGAGAGTTTTAATATTTGTCTGTACTTAACAAATTTTTGAATACTTATAAAAAGGCTGTGACGTTTTGCAGTGTATAAGTAAATATTCACAAATGTTTGCTAATTTCCAGTCTGAATATAGAAGAGTTCTCAAGTAAACAAAAGTCTTCTTATGTAAACTGAGAATGAGTGATTCATAACTCATTGTACTATATAAATAAGTTGTGCTTAATCATTTCTTTATATAATTTGTTACTCATTAATTAATACAAATAATTAATAATTAATACAAATAATTAAATTATCATAATTGATAATTATTGCACCTGTCCACTGAGAATTTAGTAATAGGTTATTTGAGATACGAAAAAAATCTATAATGAAGTCTGCTTGGGTCTGAAGGATTTGCTTTAATTGACTATTTCCAAATATAATGGAAAACTTAATATTATTAGATATTTTCTAAAAGATTGTGTTGCTATGTAAATGTGTCCTGACTATTGAAATCTCAAGAAAATACACAAAGAAAACTTTAATCTGGTTTTATAGTAAAGAAAATTTTCCTTATTTAAAATTTTATCATTATTATTAACAATAAGAGTAACAAAAATAAACCATCTTAGTTTTACAGACATACAATTCTTAGGAACTATCTGAAGTATACATTATCTAGACAACACTAAACAAATTTCAGTAGCCTTTGGGGATTTGTGCCAATCACTTTACTTTTCAAAGCCTTTCAAGCCTGCTTTGGAGGCGACAGAACTAGAATGTGAGTTTTGTTAAAATGTAGGCCAAAATTACTTTTATATTTTTCCTAACTAATGGAACTCTGTATAGTGATTAAATATTTACAAAATAAATTTTAAAGTTCATTATATTTTAGTTATATTTTGTACATTCTCTGACTATATTAGATATATAAATACAAAGCTAAAATTTTATTTAAACCATAAAATAATTTAATTAATAGCTATGGATTCAAATTTTCATGTGCCAAATAAGTTTTAACTGAAGAAATTTTTCTCTTCATTAATAATGGCCTGGATGGGCTCTCTAGTCCCTTTTTTTTAATGAAATTGAATTTCTTCTGCTTTGATTTGATTTGGTACTAACACTCTCATTGCAAATGTAATAGTGATCAGTTAATTATATATATATGTGTATATATTTGCACAGATGTGTATCTTTTTTACTTTTTTCTTATTTTACACATTGATCACAGTTCCCTTTGCCTTAAACAAATATCTTCAATGCCAAATTTTTATACTAAGGCGTAAGTCATAAGACTGCTCACACTCTACTGTTATGTATTTTGAAAAGCATCATAAAATTATTTTGTTATATATTCTAACAAAATTGCATTATATTGTTTAAATATTTTAATGTTTTTTCAGTGTTTAACATGTTAATTCTTGTATTTTCTATAATATAATTATCTTAATAGTATTTATGTACATTGTAATGTGTCTGAGGACTTAAGGAATAAAAATTATATGTGATAGTGATGATCAATCAGTGAAATCAATCTTTAGACTTCTGATTTAAAACCAATCAGTCTGCAATAAGATATTTTACAAGTATGTTCTATTTTTGCAGAGAAATATTTGCAGTAATATACATTTTCCTTTGATTTGTGTTATGCATAATCAGTTCTTTCCAGTGATAGACTTTTGTACAAGTTTCTAATTCGCTTCCTGTCTTCTGAATAGTAAATTGCTGACAAGTGTTTGCATTTTAGCTTTAAAAAAAAAGTTTCTGCTTGCACGGAAACTTCTGAAAAACCTTTTCCATTGTACTGCCCACAGAAGTGACATTAAACAATTCTGAAGCCAGACATTGTTTCCTGAGCACGTCTAAATATTTTTTTTAAAAATGTTGCAGTTTTATCATTGGTCTCTTATTATTTTCATAAAGATATCTGTTCTTAAAGATATAAACTATTTTAACTAGGAAAAAATCTCTGATATACTTTGTAATTATTTGAGAAATATTATTTTAATATTCCTTGAAAATGCACTGTATTCTACAGCACTAAGGGTATGGAAATTTTCTTCTTATTATAAATGAATGTTTTTATTTCAGAAAATCACATGAAAGACTTTAATATGTAGTATATCATGATGTTCTAAATGCCAGTGACACTTCATATTTCCAATATACCAAAACTGTTCTTTAAAACTTTATTGCATTCCAATTTGCAGATGACATGACTGGATGCATGAGCCATCCCCCAAAGATCCTAACAGGAAACTCCTATTGCTGGAAAAATATTTTCAGCACAGTGAAAAGTTACAAAATAAGCAATCCCCAAACTAGTAGCCTACCTATAAACCAAAGAAAAACAGACTGAGAAAGAAATTTGGAAATTAATCCTGTTTACAATAGCTTCAAATCTATAAAAACACCTGAGAGTAAGTATAACCAAGGAAATGAAAGATTTATATAATAAAAATGGTAAAGCACAAAGGATAGTAATTAAAAAAATATGTTAGAATATAGGGAGAGCTCTTATACACATAAAGTGGTAGGATTCATATGAAAAATACCATTCAAAACAATCTATGGATTCAATTCAATCCTCATCAAAATTCCAATGCAATTCTTAAAAGAAATAGAAAAACAGCCTTAAAAACCAGGTGGAAGCCCAATATATCTCAGATATCAACAACAATCCTGAATTAAAACACTCTGGAGGTATCATTGGAAGTTATGCTGCAGAAGCACAGTAGTAAAAGTAGCATGATACTGGTACAAAAACAGACACATGGAAAAATGGAATAGAATTAAAAAATAAAGATATAAATCAAGGCTCCTAGAACCACCTGAATTTTACAAATATGCCAAAAATGCACATTGGAGAAATGATAACAAATGATGCTTATAAAATTGAATACGTACATATAGAAGAACCAAACTTGATCCTTTTCTCTCACCTAGCACACAAATGGATCAAAATCTCAATGTTGGACCTGAAACTAAAATTTCTAAAAGAGAAAGTAGGGAGTACATTCAGGATACAGACTCAGTCAGGTACAGCCTTTTTCAATAGGAAAAAGGACCCTATTCACCCAGAAAATAGGACCTGCAATCAACAAGTGAAACTTTATGAAAGTGAAATCTACTATATTGCAAAAGACTGTTATACTGAAAAGGAAACTTATAAAATGGGGAAAATAACACATTTTCAAGATTACTGTCTAGAACATAAAAATAATACAAAAAAAAAAAAAAAAAAAACAAAGCATCGAGAAAATAATCTATTAACAGTGGGCTATGAACTAAACAGAAAATTCTCTAAAGTAGTGAAGAAAATGGGTTGGAAACACTTTAAAATTATTCAGTGTACTTAGCCATCAAGAAAATGAAGATTAAACTAGGTTGTAGTGGTACACGAATTTAATCCCAGCACTTAGCAGGCAGAGGCAGGCAGAACTCTGAGTCTGAGAGCAACCTTATGCACAGAGCTAATTCTAAAACAGCCAAGACAACTCAAAGAGACTCTCTCAAGAAAACAAAACAAAAAAACACAAAACAAAAATCAAAGAAAACACAAATGCAAAATAGAAAATGAAAATTAAAGGTGCATAAATATTCAATTTCTCATCAGTCAGATTAGCTAATTTATGGAAACAAATGTAAACAAATGCAGATGAGGATATGGGGAAGAGAGAACCATTATACACTATTGGTGCGAGTGCAAACCAACTCAGCCACTATGGAAATCAATGTGGTTGTACTCACAAAACCTAGACATTGATCAATTTTATGACCCAGCTTTATTACTACTGTGTATATATACACAAAGGACTGTATTTCCCACTATGGTGGTACATACTTCCACATGTCCATGGCTGTTCTACTCACAATAACAAGGACATATAAAGAGCTTAATATCCATCAACTAACTGATGAATGCATAATGAAAATACGGTAATAATACAAAATTAAATTCTAGTCATCTGTAAAGAAAAATGAAATTGTGACATTTTCAGGTAGGCAAATAGACCTGGAAAACATTATATGTGTGAGGAAACACAGACCCAGAAAGACAAATGTGTTTTTTTATTTATGAGCGGATTCTAGCTTCAAATCTTTATCCTTACACGTATAATTTGGAATATCTGTAAAATATATGCAAATAGAATGAGAAAGAAATAGCTTAAAGTAGGGTAAGGAGGAGGAAGCTTTGGTGAAGTAATGAATGCTAAGGATGTTGAGAAAGTCATAGCAAAAACTACTTTATAAACTTCATATAAACATATATTTATATATTAATATCTATTTAAATTCCAATATTAAACAATATAATTATTGGTACCCTATACAGTGGATAATGCTCCTCTCAGAATCTAGAGGTTGCTAAAATACAATGTCAAGTGTGAGACATCCCCCATTGAGTTTTCAATGAGATGTGTCCTGGAGGCCTACTAAACAATAAAGGTCATTTTCTTTGCCTTTGGCTGCCCAAAAGAACTTGATGGTAAGACCCTGTTTGTGGAAGACAGTGTATATTTTGGTCACAATACATGGACAAAATAAAGTTGCTGCTTATCAGGATGCTTCTTTTCTTTCTGGTTAGCATTCCTAATATAGGTACTGTGTAGGCTGCTGAGGGAAAATTATGTCATCACAAGTCTTACTCTGCTGTGAAACATGAAAGTTACAATAATAACCAGCACGGCAAGATACACCAATTGGTGCAAAAGTGTCATTAATGTATGTGTAACTAATAACTTTTTTAAATTAAGGAACAGTCTACCCAGTAAAATTTATTCCTAGTTCTATAAATTGAGCCGAGAAACTGTGGCTGAATAGGTCATAGGCCCTGCTTATAAGTCAGCTGCTATATTATATTGGTAAATGTGCATGATATTTTGCTCTCTAAATTCATATTTCTAAACACATAAATTGCAGCTCTCAGACCTCATCAGAGAAGTTTCTTTGTGCAGTGTACACTAGTTAACAAAGAAACCCATAACTAGTTGATATACAGAGAATAAGTGTCTTTGGAATACGTGGCTATTGATGGGACATCTATATCACAATCTTCCCACAAAGTTCATGAATCACAGCAGAAAATCGGGCAGAAATAGTATAAACGCCAGAAGTTGAAGACTGGTGTGAAGCACTATCTTCTAGACAAAGCAGGATTGCTGTATTTAAGAGCTCACAACAGCTGTGATTGTCTGCAATATATGAGCTCTCACTCCTTGTTGAGGAGCTTTCATCAGTTAGTAGCTTCTCAAGGAAAGAGAATCAGCTTACTTTAAGAGTGTGGACCGTTACATATCTAGGTGGCCTGTACTACAACCCAAAGCTATGGTAATGTCCAGGCCTGAACTACAGTGGGAACCATGTCTGTGTCTATGGCCCTGTTACAGCCAGGGTCTGTATTAATGTCCATGGTTCCTGTTCCCATAAAAGATCATGTGTAGATGCAGGATCTGGGCTGCTGCTTTGAGTGATATTGGAGTTCAGGGACCATGATTCCAATGAGCCCATAAAGATCAGAGTGCCTCTGCAGTGGTGGACCTTGCTCAGCCTTGATACAGTGGGGAGGGGCTTGGGCCTACCTGTACTTGTTATGTCACACTTTGTTGACTCCCTAAGGGAGACCATACCCTCTCTGAGGAGTGGATGGTAGGAGGGGAGGAGGTGGTGGGGGTGGGAGTAGTAACTGAGGTTATCATATAAAATGAAAATTGAATTAAACAAAAGAATAAAACAACAACAAAGGCATAAGCCACAAAAACAAAAACAAACAAGCAAAAATAAATAAATAAATAAATAAATAAATAAATAAATAAATAAATAAACAGGGAGTGTCCTATGCTCTTATGCTTCTACCTAGGGCCCTGGTGACATCCAGGCCCAAGTTGCTGCTGAGGGCCATGTCTGGTTCCATGGTCCTGCAACAGCTGAGGGCTGTCTTGAGGTCTTCTGACCATGTTAACACAGGGGTCTATGTAAACCACGCCAGGGACTTGCTTACCTGCCCACCTTTACTGGCCCTGGGAAAGCTGGGCCCATCCTTCACCACAGGAGTGGGAAAACTGACTCCTCCCCTCATCTGAGGTGGGTGTTCCAGAGGCCTGTACTGACCATGTCAGCTGCCATCCAGAAACACACCCAGGGTTTTCAGATTAGTCATTCCAACAACTACTCTGTCTATGACTTTCTGGAGTTTTTAAAGGGACATTTCCTGCACAAACATAGCTGCAGGATCTCCATGACTGGAGCAAGAACAGGATATCTGAGAGGTGTTTCAGTGAGACTACAATATTGATGGTGTATAAAAAGCCAGTGACCTTAAACCTAACCAAAAACTCATTATACAATGAATATTTACAAGCAAACCTGTTTAGACAAAATAGTATACTGCATGACACACTACAGCTCCCAACATCACTAATAAAGAGTTTATGGGAAAGGCAGGAGAGATTGAAGAGTGTCTTTTTTTTTTTTTGTTTTGTATTTGGTTTGCTTTGTTATTATTTTGCTTTTTGCTTGTTTTTATCTTGCTTTTTGTTGGTTTTGATTTGCTAATTGATGTTTTTATTTTCATTTCTTTATAAATTTGCTTTTTGGGGAGATGCTACAAGGTTGAAGGGCAGATATTGAGGGATTAGATAATGAGTGGGATTGGGGTGCATTATGTTAAATTACCAAAGAATCAATAAAAAATTATGTTAAAAAGTAAATAACATGGTCCCTGATAGACTGACCATGCTCCTTTGGATGACTCTACACTCATGAATATATGGACATCAGAAATTTGCTTTAGTGGGTTATTATTTAAAAAAGAAAACATGAAGTTGTGATGGGGTCAGGTAGACCTTGGAGAAGTGGAGAAGAAGAGAGAAAGATAATGTGAGAACAATGTATGGCACATATGTATTAAATTCTCAAATAATTTATAAATACTATATTAGAAATCATATGGGTACACACTATACTTATAATATTATTTCATTTAACTTTATATACAATTAATATTTCTACTATAAATAGTTACAGTTATTTTAATTTAATGTAAATGATATTAAGAAACATAAAAGTACACATACAAAGAGTACAATATAATGTTGCCATATATGTATACATTGCTTAATGTTTAGTCAGATAGAATATATTTACTTCCTCAAAAATCATTTCTTCATATTGAAAACCTTTCAAAGTTCTCCTATACTATTAGTATAACTGCAGATAACAAATTATTGTTACTGCATATTTCAAAAAGTCATTTCTAATAGGTGTATATCTACATCCTAAAATACAATGTAGAATGTTAAAATTTTACTTAGTTGAGGTTATTTTTACATTATCAAAATAAAATTCCAAGAACTATTATTTCCATTCTATAAGTATAATTTGAGGAATTTCAGAGCCATTTCATATTATAATCTGTGAAAAATTATTGAATGAATAAATTTTCTTCAAAAACAGAAGCCATGGAATCATATATATATATGACATGTCATATATGATATATATTACATAGATATGTATACATATATATAGTGAATCATAAATTTTATTTGAGAAGTTACCAAATACTTGTCCACTAATGGATCAACAGATTTTTCACAGTTTATAAACTGTTAATATGAGCAGTTATAAATGGGAAGTGAATATGATAAAAATTAAAATATAATTCTTTAAGTTAGGGGAGTGGAAATGTAAGTTTATAGCAGATTCAGAATGTATTCTAAGAATTGGCTTATGAACTACGATAAAATAGAGTTGCTTTGGCAAACTTAAGCTCCAGAAAAAGAGTCATTAAATAAACTTTACTTACAAGTGCTAAGATTGTATAACTCCTTCTCTCTAGTTCAGAGCATGTTACTGCAACTCATCTTTTGCATTATGTCTTCATGATTCCAAGGAAACAGTACTTACTCAGCAATGCTGTGGAATGGGTAGAACTTTGTAGTTGACTGTGGGGGTTTCAGGGTCTAGTTTGTGAGGCATAGCTAAAATGTCCAATGATGTTTTCAAAAACTAAGTCTTCTAGCTCAGCCTTTTGTTTTACCACTTATGTAAACTTAAGGAAATTTATTATTCATGTATCTTAAATATATTGTAAGGACAGTAGGAATATATACTGAAAGTGACCATGTGTGGATTATATTAAGTAAAATGGGAAATCAGTTAAAAATTTTGTTGAAAATCAGTATTAATTTCTCATTAATAACATTCATCAATACACTAAATTGTTCTCCTAAAATTATGATTCTTCTCCTACATATATGTTCTATGTACTCTCATATCATAGAAAAAGAGTCACTCTTATACTTCTTGAATAAGTCTTAATAAGCTCTGTCATTTAAATATATTTGTATTTCTATATATGGAGTTTGGATATCTTTGAAAAGACTTTCTAACAAGTGCCTTACTAACTACACTCTGAATGAAGTTGAGACCCACACCACTTTAGAGAACTCATGCCTTCTACTAGCTTCCATATAACTGTCATTTTCTTCAGTCTTGGGGTTGATTTGTTTATGTATTTATTTATTTATTATTACTCAGCTTTATTCCATGATGACATAAGAACATTCCCAGAGTCAGTTGGCTGAGGGGACTCTTGCATTGGTTACTTCCTCCAATCATCTGCTTAGAGGGCAGGGTCTCTCTTTAAAATTGTGAAAGTCAGCAGAGGTTTCAAATAATTTTCATTTTTCAATATGCTACACCCAGTGTCAACTTTTTCTTGACTATCATGTTCATCCCAAAACACATGTTTCTGAAGCTGTAAGAAGGGAATTATTTTATTTTATATTTTTCCTGAAAATTGAATTTTTTATATAACATTTTTTCTAGTAGGTATACAATTCTGTAACAGTATGATTCTGGGTATCCAGTCTTTTAATCACACAGAGAGAAGCTGTTCTTGTTTGCACACACATACACACACACACACACACACACACACACACACATACACACACACAATAACAATGTAAAACTGCTGTCTCAAATTGTAGAAAAAAATTATTCTTAAACCTGTATTTTATATAACATGGTTTTACTCAATTCAAGCAAAAGCAATGAATTCCTATTAAATCCTGCTGTTTGTTTGAAATTGTTCATCTGAGGAGGCAGGGAAAACATAAATCAAAGAAAACAATGATAAAAACATCACAGATAGCAAATTATTTTATGTATAAAGAGAATAATTTTAAATCTCAAATTAAATTATATATCCAACTATCAATCATCTTACTAAATTTGTGATCCTAAGTGTTATTTCTATTTTATAAAAGCTAATCATTAAAACAAAAGTCTACAGTAGGTATAGGAACCATGTTTAATGATATGCATTATTGTCATTGTTGTCTGCTGACTAAAAAGAAAATTATTCCTCTTTTCTCTCTTCATTCTAGTACTATGTTAATTTATAACTCAAGATGTCCCTCTGCTGGAGCATTGAATATTTGAAGCATACAATATATGAAGTACAGGGCATGTTTCATATTTCTAAAAGGAATTATCTAAAGTGCTCTACTATAGCCATGCTATGATAATAATAAAAATTAAAAACTTGCATATTAACATATATTTACAGAAATCCTGTTTAAAAAAAAAAACTTTGTGCAACATCAATCAACTTTCTTCATGCAAAACCAAACTCCATCTATTCCACTCTCACTTCCAAGAAATAACTTTCCTTTGTGATACAATTTCAGGGGCCAAGAATATTTCTCAGTGGTTAAGATCAGTAGCTGCTCATACAACAGTACCCAGGTTCAATTTCCAGTACCCACATGGATATTCAAAATATATGTAATTCCAGTTCCAGGGGATTTGACAACCTTTTCTATATTACATGATCACTTGATACATAGACAAACATGCTGTTGATGTTTTTCTCTGTCTTGCCCAGTCCCACTGGACTATTTTCTCTCATGCCCACTGGGTCCCCACAGCCACTTATGAAATAATAATTTCAAGGATAATAATAAATTATAATTATTTTGACAAAAATGGATCAGACATATTACTGGCTAGCTGATTCTTACAAACTAACCTATTTCTAATACTCTGTGTTGTCACCAGACTATAGCTTACCAGTAATGCTCTAGCATGTTACTTCATTGGTGGCTACATGGTGTCTCTGTGACTCTACCTTCCTTCTCTCTACATCTTTGTTTGGATTTCCAGCCTAGATATATTTTCCTTGACCATTGGTAAAAACAGCTTTAACAATAAAACAATAAAAGCAACATAAATTTGCAGCATACAGAAGGGCATCTGATATTATCTCCCCTTTTCTGTTGAGTAAAAATAAAGGCTTTAATTTTAGTATAGTAAATTTACACAAACAAAGCAGTTTTCAAGCAAGAATTAGTTACAATATTTAACCAATTTGAATTTGGCATGATTAAAGAAAATATTCTTATCATGTCCTATCTTTGTGAGTTTCAAGCTTATATTTAATTTCTTTTATCATAACTAAGGAAAACTATTACTATTCACATTCTTCTGAAACTACCCACATTTATGTCCAGACAGTATTTAAAATTTTTCCAAAGCAAATTTTATATCCATTAAACAATGATTTTCAATACCCTATCCTCTAGTGTGGTGATATCTTGTTAAGACAAATCAAGCATGCCAGAAGATCAGAGGCTGGAACAAGCCAGTAGTTAACCATAGAGGTCTGTAGGTCTATACAGACAGACAGGAAGTGATAGGGTTGGGCTGAGAGAGGAAGTGATGAAGCAGGAGACAGGAGCTCAGACTTTTCAGTTGGGAAGTTTGGTAAATAAGTTGACTCCGGTTTTGCTCCTTCATCTCTCTGCACTCTCAGCATTTTCCCATATAACTGACTCCAGGATTTTATTATCAAGACCTATTATAATTAGCGCTACACAGCAGCCCCTTGTGCACACTCTTTTTCTTCATGTCTCTATAAAGCTGACTACTCCAGTTAATTTATATAAGTTAAGTTTCATATATTTTTATGCAAATTGCTCTGTGTTACAGGATATTCAATCACACTGTGAACCCAAAGATTGTACTATTTACTAGAAAAACCTGTTTCTTGCTGTGGTGTTGTGCAGCCTTAGAACAAAAATATTATTATAAAGAAACTCAATGAACATTGTCTAAAAATACTTGTTTAATATGCACATAATTTTTGTTTTCTAACAAAGGGGTTATCTTTTCTGTCATTAAGTTTTCTTTTATTAAATGTTGGCATTGAGTGGTTTGGATTCTGATTGTGCAATGAAACAGTCATATCACATGAGTAGAGCTGCTGAATTTTCTAAAATGGCAGCATTAGGTGGGGAGAAGATATCAATTAATTTCATGGCTCAGGCATAATTGCCAGGTCAATAAATCCCCCAAGAAAGAGATTAAATCAAAATAGTGACTCTAAATTGTAGTATCTATATCTATGTGTTACTAGCATTTGGGTGCCAGTTAAGCACCTTCAATTTTTTCTTTAATGCAAATGAAGATGAAATAATGATGTGCTGGTGAGTTTGTTTGTTACTACAAGCTAGAGTCATCTGGAAAGAAGGAAACTCAATTGAGAAAATGCATCCTTCTGATTGTCCTGTAGTCAAGTCTGGGGTGCATTTTCTTGATTACTGATTTATGTGAAAGGGCCAAGCTCACTGTGGGTAGCACCATCCTTGGGGAGATGGTTCTGGGTGCAATAAGAAAGTAGGCTGGGCAAGTTATGGAGAACAAGTCAGTAAGCAGCATTCCTCCAAGATCTGTGCTTAAATTCTTGCCTCCAGGTGCCTGCTTGAGTTCCTACTGTGACTTCCCTCAGTGATGGACTGAGATTGGAAAATATAATACAAATGAATTCCTTCCTCCCCTAATTGTTTTTGTCAGTATAACAGAAAACAAACCAAGGTAACAGATGTGACCTATCATTAAGCCAGAAAATTCGAAGCTACCTGGTTTTAAATTCTTTGTATATAATACGTGTACTGTGTGGTATTTGGGTGTTGAAAAGATATACAAATGTAACATAATCTCCCAAGTGTGTAAAAGACAAAAAAAAATATTAAATGCTTTTGAGGAAGACAAATAAGTTTAGTTCTCATCCAGTTCGTTTAGGTTATACAAAAAAACCCGTCTTACCTGAAACAGAGTACAAGCTGATCCTACATTCAAAACAGCTGGACAAAACAGCTCTACAGACTACAGCTAGGATATCTGAATCTTCTTCGAATCCCCCAAGACAGCGCCCCTTACCAGCAGGAAGTAGTTTGGAAAGAGCGACGTCAAAATTCCCAAATATTGTGTATAAATGTTTGTTTTCATTTAATTGGACTTTGTTATATAAAATTAAATAAAAAAAAGTAGGCAAAAAAACCCGTCTTATAATAAGCTTTTGACACCCTACTCTGTCAACTTCAAGTACTTTGTACACACACCCTTATCTAAACAAGGCTTTACCACCTTATGAATCACTATACTCCCTACTTGCATTTGGCTACACATATTCCCATCTCTAAATAATAGTGTAAGTTTTCCTGCCATTGGTAACAATCAATTTTGGCAGTTTATAATTGTTTCAAGAGAGTTTCCAGGAATGAAAATTAGAACAAATAATAAGACCTAGATAGGTTTTAGATGCATGTGCAGTAAGCCAATGCTGTTCTCTATTCTGTTCTCTATCCTGTTAGGAAGAATCATACTTGGATTGGGCATACATATGATTAAAATCATGTGCATTGTTGCAAGGGGCACATAAAAAATGAAAAAGTCCTTACATCTTGTCTTAGAGTTTTATTGTTATAAAGAGATGCCATGACAACAACAATTTTTAATTGAGACTTTTCAGTGGTTTAATCCATTATCATTATGGTAGGAAGCATGGCAGCATGCAAGCAGACATGATATTGGAGAGAGGCTGAGGGTTCTATATGTGAAACGTCAGACAGAAGGAAGGAAAAGTATGCTACTGGACCTACGTTGAGCTTCTAAAACCTCAAAGCCCACCCCCAGTGACAATCTCCAACAACTCCACACCTACTCAAATAAGTCCATACCAATCAATAGTGCCTTTCCCTATGAGCCTGTGTGGGGGGGGTCATTTTCTCTCAAACTACCTCACCTCTTATACTCTTAAAACTAAATTTATGACCTTGTAATATTGTTCTACTCCCTTCCCTTAAGTACATCCTTTAATGTTTACAGTAGTACACACCTTTAATCCCAGCACTCCAGAGGCTGAGACAGGTGGATTTTTGTGAATTCAAGATAAGCCTGGTCTACATAGAATCTTCTAGGACAATAAGCACTACATAGAAAGATGTGACACAAAGAAAAATGTTCACTTTACTATTCAAAAAGCTTTGCACCATATCAACTTTAAGACACAAATCGTAATGGTACAGATACTTGAAGTTCTATGAACTTGCTGACAATATTAATATTTAACAGAGAAAAGTGGAAAATTTATCTTGATCTTAAATCATTACAAGAATGTAAAGCTAGCCATGAGTAACTAATATCCCTCCCTCATTTTTCTGCTATATGTTCACAACCTGTAGCCAGGCTGGAGACTCAAGCTGACTTCAAAGATACAGCATGATTCCTCTTCCACTTTTCTGAATGCTAGCATAAATCCAAATCCAAACCTAGCAGGCAAGTCTCTCTAATTAAACACTAAGTTCTAAATTAAGAATGTGTATATAAGAATTGCAAGAAGGGAGGATTCTCTGAGAACTAATTTAGTTTTTTTTTTATTATACATGTTGATCCCAGTTCTCTCTCCCTCCCTTCTTTCCTCCCTCTTACCCTCTCGCCCCCCTCACATGCACACTGCCCACACTCTCCTCTTATCCCACCAACCCAATTCCACATGTAGGGCAATGCAATCCAGGTAGAGTCATGTAAATCTGTCAAGTCATTTGAAGTAGGGCCTAGGACTTCTGTCATTAGGTTAAGGGACTCTATGGGAGATGTGTCTAGAAGGAACTTTTGTGCACCAGGAATACATCCTGGTTCTACTGTCTGAGGTCCCTTAGACTGCTCAGTCATTGTGGCTGAGACCCATTTTCAGGGTATCTGAGTCTGTCCCATGCTGTATTCCCAGCTATCAGTTTGGCTGCCTGTTAGCACCTCCTTGTTCAGGTCAGCTGTCTCTATGTGTTTTGCAACCTGGCCTAGTCCTCTCCCTCTGCATCTAGTTTGACTCAGTGTTTAGTTATGAGTGTTTGCTTCTGTTTCCAACAGGTACTAGATGAAGGCTCCATGATGGCAGAAAAGTTACTTGTTGGTCTCACTATCTGGAAAGGGCATTTAGGGTAGCCTTTCCACGGTTGCTCAAATAGTTAGTTGGCAGCAGTCTTGCAGGTCTCTAGACTTTTCTTTAGGTTCAGTTTTGTCTTCAAACCAATAATGGCTCCCTTTTTTATGTTCATTGTCTCTCTCTCTCAGTCTCTCCCTCTATCTCTCTCTCTCTCTCTCTCTCTCTCTCTCTCTCTCTCTCTCTCTAACCTCAACAGATACAAGAGAATTGGAATAGTCCCCTGTATATTATCAGATCACCACACTTTAAAATTGGAATTCAACAACAACACAAATAGCAGAAAACCTGCAAATGTATGGAAACTGAACAATGTGCAAATGAACCACTCCTGTGTCAAAGAAGAAAAAAGAAAGAAATTAAGGCCTTTCTAAAATTCAATGATAATGAGGACACAACATACCCGAAATTATGGTACACCTTGAAAGCAGTGTAATGTGGCAAGTTCATTGTACAAAGTGCCCATATGAAGAAAACAGATGATAGTAACAGTAGAGAATTAACAGCACCACTGAAAGCCTTAGGAAAAAAAGAAGCAAACTCACCCCGGAGGAGTAGACACCAGGAAAAAATCAATATGAGGGATGAAATCAACAAAATAGAAACAAGGAAAACAATACAAAAAATCAATGCCACAAAGAGTTGGGGTTTTTTTAGAAAATCAACAAGGTAGACAAACCTTTATCCAAACTAACCAAAAAGCAGAGAGAGAACATGCATATTAACAAAATCAGAAATGAAAAGAGGGACATAACAATAGACACAGAGGAAATCCAGACAATTTTCAGGTCACACTTTGAAAATCTGTACTCCACAAAAATTGAAAATTTAAAGGAAATGGACAAATTTCAGGATAACCATCACTTAAGAAAATTAAATCAAGAACAGACAAACAAATTAAATAGACCTATAACCCGCAATGAAATAGAAGCAGTCATCGAAAGGCTTCCCACAAAAATGCCCAGGGCTACATGGCTTCACTGCAGAATTCTACCAGAACTTGAAGGAATAACTAATACCAATACTCCTCAAATTGTTCCACACAAAAGAAACAGAAGGTTCATTGCCAAACTCTTTTTATGAGTCCACAGTAACCTTGGTAACCAAGCCTGACAAAGACACAACTAACAAAGAAAACTACAGACAAATATCTCTGAATGACCATCGATGCAAAAATACTCAATAAAATACTGACAAACTGAATCCAAGAATACATCAGAGAAATCATCCACCATGACTAATTAGGCTTCATCCCTGGATTGCAGGGATGGTTTTACATACGAAAATATATCACCTTTATCCACCATATAAACAAACTGAAAAAGAAACCATATGATTATCTCCCTAGATGCTGAAAAAGCTTTCGAAAAAATTCAACCCCTTTCATGATAATCGTCTTGGAGAGATCAGGGATAACAGGAACATACCTAAACACAATAAGAGCAATATACAGCAAACCAACAGCCAACATCAAACTGCATGGAGAGAACCTTAAGGCGATTCCTCTGAAATCTGGCACAAGACAAGGCTGCCCTCTCTCTCCATATCTCTTCAATACTTGAAGTTCTAGCTAAAGCTGTAAGACAACAAAAGGAGATCAAGAGGATCCAAATTGGAAAGGAAGGAGTCAAAGGGTCTCTATTAGCAGATGATATGGTAGTTTACATAAGCGACCCCATAAACTCTATCAGGGAACTCTTACAGCTGATAAACACCTTTAACAAACTAGTAGGATACAATATAAAATCAAAAAAAAAAAAAATCAGTAGCCCTATTTTATTCAGACGACAAAGATGCTGAGAAAGAAATCAGAGAAACATCATACTGTAAGGCATATAGACTTTCCACCCACCACCAGGTCTTGTCCCGCCGCCAAGCCAGCCCTAAATAACACACTGAGACTCTGTATTTGATATAATTCTTTTGGCCAGTTACTTGTTTCTTATCGGCTAGCTCTGTCTTAAGTATTAACCCATTTCTATGTATTTCCACTTGGTCTTACCAGCGAGAGGTGGCTGGCAGTTCTGCCTTCTCCAGACTCTCCATCTTGACTCCTCCTTACTACTTCCTATCTCCTCCTCGTCTCCTAGTCCCACCTATGTAGCTTTCCTATTGGCCAACAGTGCTTTATTCATTAACCAGTATGAGAAACATATACAGAATGACATCTCCCATCATGACCCTTTAACCATTAACCACATAAAGTATCTTGGGGTAACACTTACCAAACAAGTGAAAGACCTATATAATAAGAACTTTGTGGCTTTAAAGAAAGAAATTAAAGAAGATACCAGAAATTGAAAAGATTTCCCATGTTCTTGGATAGGTAGGATAAATATAGGAAAAATGGCAATCTTGCCAAAAGCAGTCTACAAATTCAATGCAATCCCCATTAAAATCCCAGCATAATTCTTCAGTGACCTAGTAATGATAATAATCAACTATATATGGAAAAACAAAATATGCAGGATATCCAAAAGAACTTCAGGAGGCATCACCATCCCTAACTTTAAGATCTACTACAGAGCTATAGTTTTGAAAACAGCCTGGTACTGGCACAAAAATCCTGATATTAACCCACTCATCTATAAACACCTGATTTTTTACAAAACATCTAAAAGAATGAAATGTCAAGAGAAAATCACCTTAAACAAATGGTTTTGGCAAAACTGGATGATGGTGTGTAGAGGACTGCAGATAGACCCATGTCTGTCACCACGCACAAAATTTAAGTCCATCCAAATGGATCAAAGACCTCAACATTAATCCAGTCACACTGAACCTCTTAGAAGAGAAAGTAGGAAGCTTCCTTGAACAAATGGGTATAGGAGACTACTTACTGAACATAACTCCAGTAGCAGATACTGAGATCGAAAGTTAATAAATGGGACCTCCTCAAACTTAGAAGCTTCTGTAAGGCAAAGGACACAGTGGACAAGACAAATGACAGCCTTCAGACTGGGAAAAAAATTTCACCATTCCTATGTCTGAGAAAGGGCTGATCTCCAAAATATACAAAGAACTCATGAAAGTAGTCAACAAAACACCAAATAACCCTATTAAAAATGGGGTACAGAACTGAAGACAAAATCCTCAATATAGAATATCAAAAAAGCTGAAAGACACTTAAGAAAGGTCTCAACACCCTTAGCTATCAGGGAAATGCAAATCAAAACAACTTTGAGATCCCATCTTACTCCTGCCAAAATGGCTAAAATTAGAAACACCAATGACAGATTATGCTGGAGAGGATGTGGAGAAAAGGGAACACAACTCCACTGCTGGTGCGAGTGCAAACACATACAGCCATTTTGGAGATCAGTATGGCGGTTCCTCAGGAAAATGGTAATTAGTTTCCCACAGGACCCAGCAATCCCCCTCTTAGGCGTATACCCAAAGGATTCACATCCATGCAACAAAGACATCTATTCAACTATGTTCATAGCAGCACTATATGTAATAACAAAAACCTGGAAGCAACCTAGATGCCCCTCAACTGAAGAATGGATAAAGATGTTGTGGCACATTACACAATGGAATACTACTGTGCAGCAAAAAATAATGGAATCTTGAAATTTGCAGGCAAGTGGATAGCACTTGAAGAAACCTTCCTGAATGAGGTAACCCAGTCACAAAAAACATGGTATGTACTCGCTCATATATGGATTTTAGACCTAGAGTAAAGGATCTCTATAGTTAACACCACCAGAGGAACTAGGATACAAGGTGTATTCTAAGAGATTCATATAAAGTCCCTCACAGAAGCTGGAAGGGACAAGTGCCCCAGAGCACATGGGTAATGGGGGGAAGTAGTGAATGGAGAGAGAAGTAGGAGAAAGAGAACAGGAGGAGAGGAAAGCATGTGCGACTAGGAGAGAGAGAATGAGAGAACTACTTTCTTAAACTGAGGAAATATAGTGATAGAAACTAACAGCAATAGGGCTGCAAAGACCATGCAGTGTGAATGTTCTTCTTCCAGTGGAACTAAGTTCAATTCCTAGCATCCATGCTGGGCAGCTCATAACTACCTGAACTACAGTTTTAAAGGATCCTCCATAAGCTCCCACAGTTGTTACATTCACGCACTCAGACACATATATACCCATAAACTAGAGTGAATTAATTAATGATTTGTTTTAAGATAGCATATTGAGATAAATAAGAAAAGGTACTTTAATGTTTAGACATCTTGAGCTGAAGCAACAAAAGTGAAGTCTTTCTGCAAATATCAATTATTTCACTGGAGACTGACTAGATTTGCATTCATGTAAAATGGAAAATGAAATTATGAATGTGTTTAGTTTCCAACATTGTTAATTTTGTTGGATTTGTACAAGATTTTTTTAATTCATTTTAAATCTTCTTTTTCTGCTGCAATAGTCCACTCAAAGCTCACAAAGTTCTTCCAACTACCCAATGCTAGTTATAAAGAAGTGTGTATAGTAGGTGAGGATTTTTTAAAATTTTCTAAATTCACCCTCATATCACAGTTTGTGAACACCAAAACTAGTAGAACATTGAGGAAATTTTAGAAAGTAAAACTACTGGATTGGATTTTTTTTTATTTTTAGACACCTTACTGCAAACATCTCATCATTAATACTGAGCAATAGAAGAAACATAAAATATTAAAGGAGAAATAAAAAGGACTTTTAGAGTCTGCTATCAGTTTTTTGGAACTTTTAAATGTGGTTGAATTTGAATTCAGTTCAGCTTTACTGACCTTATGTGAAGGAGAAATGACCAAGTGCATACATTCCTATTGAAAAACCTGAAGGAATTCAGTATACTAAATGCTTTCTGGTGTTTCGCCATCAATCTGAAACACACTAAGTACAGCTACAGTATTTTTCTTTCTTTCTTTTTTTTTTCATATTTCTTTCACCTCTCAGAAAAAAAGTAAGATCTGTGGTGTCAGGCTGTCAAAGCTGTTTTCTAAATGATATTCAATTTTCTATTATATAATCTTGTTAGTTTTTCCTGTATTCAAAGGTTACTCCCTAATCACCACAGATTATTGTCTTGCCCTCCTTTTAAAAGATCCTAGGAACACAGCTCCAGGAAATAAATTAATGAGATTTTAGTTCTAAGTCACAGGAGTTCACTATTGACATTTAGATTTAGTAAGTAATTTATTGTAGACAAAAGAACTGAGCTTGAAATAATCTATAATCTGTGAAAAGTTTATATTGAGGAGGAGATAAGCATTGTAAGCTTGGGAAAGCATTTTTATCTTTGCTGAAAGGAATAGAAAGGAGCTGTCATTTTCACTAGGACAAATAGATCAAATAGAGAACTCATAGGACGAAGATTATTGCCATAAAAACAGAGCTGGGCACCTTAAATTCTGTGAAGATTAAAATCATCTATCATTTTTAAGATTACAAATCCTTCCACTGTGAAGCTACTTGATACTGAGAACCACAGTCTTGTAAGTGAGAGCTGGCCTTAGTTGCAGTAGGCAGTAAACAACAAAACAAAAGAAATCCTTATGTTCTCAATTTAAAGGAAATTCTACAGAAAAAAATATTTCAAAGAAACAGAAACCCACATCAAATCACAGCTCTCCGAGTAAAATACTGACACTAAGAAAACAAACATTTGTATTTATCCTTTTCACCTGAAATAAGCATCTAATTTTATATCATAAATGGTGGTTTCCATTTGTTCAGAACTGGCTATTTTAAGGTAATTTAAAAAAAATATCCTACAGTGCATACAAGCATATGACACTGGCAAATAGTTATGAATAGATAATTGGTAACACAAAAAGAAGTGTGTAATGATAGTTTTGTTTACTTAGCTTTGTGATCATATTTTCCAAGAAATATGTACTTGATAATTAGGAAAGCAAATACTCGATAAACTGATTTAGATCTGAAGGACTATTTTGTACAAAATATACTGCTTATACAAATATATGTATGTGTGTATGTGTTGTAATTTTTTAACTATGAGATCAACCAGATCAAGTTATTTATGCTATCTTTATTAGCAGCTAATAAAAAGGTTCATAATATATTCTGCATGTTAATTTTTTACTGAATATGAAATTGGAAGTGAAAGCATTTTTTAGTAGTTTGTTCTTTAGAGAAATGGTGAGGTACTGTGTATTGATTTAGAGTGAGAACAGAAAGGCTGTTCAGTGAATCATATGGGCCTTGAACCTTCAGCAAAGGAACAGGGGATAAAGCATATAATAATGTTCATAGTGTTGCATTATAAAAGAGTTCAAAAACTGCATATGTTTTAATGCCTAAAAGATCCATGTATTTCTTAATCTAAAAATTTAACAACAGGTAATTTTATCTATTTGTGGAATGTAACATGATGTGAGATGCTTGAGTACACTGAGTAATGAAAATATCTGTTGTACTTGCCATAAAAAATGACAAAAATTTAAGATTATACATGTGTTAATAAAACAATTGTGACTTTTAATGCAATTTATTGAATTCTACTTGAAATTATAGTCTGTAATTTCTCTTTCATAAAATCTCAGAATGAAATGTTCAGGCTCTGTTGTAGATGGATGTGAAAATTTCCAATACCAAAGGTACTCTTTTATATTCCTGTGAGCAGTGTTTGAATGTTCTTACCCTTACAGAAATTCCAGTAGCATACACTCAAAGTATACTAGGAATCATCACATGCACTGAAAATATTTATTAATGAAAGACAATTAAATATCAATTAAATGGTTTAAAGAGGAACTAGTCCTGCAATCCAAAACTAATGGGCACTATTTTGAAATAAACATGGAATTGGAATTATGATACATGTGAGAAGAAGCAATAGAAGATATTAAAATGGTAACACATACAAACATATGCATGCTTGCAAATATATATATTTGAACTGATTGTTTTCATAATAACTATATGGAACTAAACTGATATTTGTGATATGAATGAAATTCCTTGCAGTGAACCATAGACATTTTTACTGAGTCTTGTTTCAGGAGATTATCAGGTGCTAGATAAAGACCACATAAGTAAATATAAAATAATAGCATGTTATGGGAAAGAAATATTTGTAACACATTTTACAGTATGGATATCTAGTTATTCATAGATATGTAAACATACTTAGTTTTCTAAGCAGCAAGATTTTAGTTTAGGCTAAATTACAAAGTTTGCCACTAGAGTGTGCTAAAACATTTTGTTTTAAAAATTTTTCCTGAAATTGATGTTATTAAAAGCTACTATGAGCAAAATTCCCTAATATTAATGAATGAATATTATAAAATAGACTTCAGAAATTAATATACTTGCATGTTATCTTTCTTATATTTTTAGAGAAATCCCCTGTTTCTATATGTTCTCAGACTGTAAATTAAGTAAAAGTACCAGTAGTTATAACTACCACTAAGTACAACAAGAAATAAAGTATTTGATTTCAAAATTGACTTAAAATAAGCAAAAAGAACAGAAAAAGATAGAGTGTGACATAGGAGTATAAGCCAAATAATGATTTCATCTTCTACATGGGTAGCCATATGAGTAACTGGCAATGGTGCCCAAATATCAAAGTTAATTGGCAAAACTGTTTGTCATTTCATTTCAGTGTAAGGAAACATATTAAACTGAAACTTTTGGAAAACAGGCAGTTTTGGAGTTAAGTTTGCAAGTGTTCATTTTTATTATTTTGGCTTCTTTCAGAGGGCCAGTGACATATAGAAGCATAGTTATACTGATTAGGAAAATGGACCTAATGAGTAAAAGGCTTTGAGGGAAATGGAAAAAAAAGAATGCAAGAAAAATATGACTTTGGCAAGCTATTTAGAAAAAAGTAAGATGTATTAATAAATAAAATTGTTAGAAACAGCTAAATGCAAATACAATTCCTAAAAGGATCCCAAGGGATATATTTATTTTCTTGTTAATCTCTGTGACAACTGGAATGCCTCACACGATTCAGGAAGGTGAAATTCTAATTTTAGTTATGAAACTTTCTTCTAGCTCACAAAAGTTCAAATACACACAGGGAAAATGTGAGAGGCAGGTAAGCATGGAATTTAATATATTTAGTATTTTTAAACTTCTAGCTTCCTGGGGCCATTGGAGAGTTAGGCTGTATTTTTTCATCCTTACATTTACTTAATTAATTTCAGGGAAAAAACAATTATAACATTTATTTTGTTATAAAATATGTCTTTTATAACAACTTTACAAAGGTGTCTGGACATTTATAGAACATTCCATCCAAACACAAAAGAATATACCTTCTTCTCTGCTCCACGTGGAACCTTCACTAAAATCGACCTGGTGGCATGACAAACCTCACCAGATAAAAGAGAATAGGAATAGTCCCCTGTACCTTTTCAGACCACCATGCTTTAAAATTGGAATTAAACAACAACACAAATAGCAGAAGAACTGCAAACTCAAGGAAACTAAACAATGTGCAATTGCACCACACCTGGGTCAAAGAAGAAATAAAGAAAGAAATTAAAGACTTTCTAATATTCGACAATAATGAGGACACAACATACCCGAACTTATGGGACACCTTGAAAGCAGTGCTGCGAGGGAAGTTCATTGCACTAAGTGCCCATATGAAGAAAACAGATGATAGTCACATAAGAGAATTAACAGTGCACCTGAAAACATTAGAACAGAGAGAAGTGAACTAACCCCGCAGGAGCAGACGCCAGGAAATAATCAACTCGAGGGCTGAAATCAACAAAATAGAAACCAGGAAAAGAATACAAAAAAATCAATGCAACAAAGAGTTGGTTTTTTGAGAAAATCAACAAGATAGACAAACCTTTATCCAAATTAACGGAAAAGCAGAGAGAGAATATGCATATTAACAAAATCAGAAATGAAAAGGGGAACATAACAAGAGACACAGAGGAAATCCAGACAATTTTCAGGTCATACTTTGAAAATCTTTATTCCACAATAATTGAAAATTCAAAGGAAATGGACAAATTTCAGGATAACCATCACTTAAGAAAATTAAATCAAGAACAGACAAACAACTTAAGTAGACCTATAACTTGCAATGAAATAGAAGCAGTCATTGAAAGCCTTCCAACCAAAAAAAGTCCAGGGCAAGATGGATTCAGTGCAGAATTCTACCAGATATTCAAGGAAGAACTAATACCACTACTCCTCAAACTGTTCCACAAAATAGAAATAGAAGTTTCATTGCCAAACTCTTTTTATGAGGCCATAATATCCTTGGTACCCAATCCTCACAAAGACACAACTAAGAAAGAAAAGTGCAGACCAATACCCCTGATGAACATAGATGCAAAAATACTCAATAAATACTAGCAAACCGAATTCAAGAATACATCAGAGAAATCATCCACCATGACCAACCAAGTAGGCTTCATCCATGGATTGCAGGGATGGTTTAACTGAAAATCTATCAACGTGATCCACCATATAAACAAACTCAAAAAGAACAACCATATGATTATCTCCCTAGATGATGAAAAAGCCTTCGACAAAATTCAACACCCTTTCATGATAAAGGTCTTGGAGAGATCAGGGATAACAGAAACATACCTAAACATAATAAGAGCAATATACAGCAAACCAACTGCCAACATCAAACTGAATGGAGAGAAACTTAGCCAATTCCTCTAAAATCAGGAACAAGACAAGGCTGCCCTGCCTCTCCATATCTCTTCAATGTCATACTGGAAGTTCTAGCTAAAGCTATAAGACAACAAAAGGAGATCAAAGGGATCCATTTTGGAAAGGAAGAAGTCAAACTGTCTCTATTTGCAGATGATATGATGGTTTACATAAGCGACCCAATAAACTCTACCAGGGAACTTCTACAGCTGATAAACACCTTTAGCAAACTATCAGGATACAAGGTAAACAAAAAATTAGTAGCCCTACTTTTTTCAGACGACAAAGAGACAGAGAAAGAAATCAGAGAAACATCACCCTTTACAATTAGCCACAAGCAAGATAAACTATCTTGGTGTAATGCTTACCAAACAAGTAAAACCTATATAATAAGAACTTTATGGCTCTAAAGAAAGAAATTAAAGAAGATACCAGAAAATGGAAAGATCTCCCATGCTCTTGGATAGGTAGGATAAACATAGTAAAAATGGCAATCTTGCCAAAAGCAATCTACAGATTCAATGCAATCCCCATTAAAATACCACCACAATTCTTCACTGACCTCGAAAGGATAATAGTCAACTTTATATGGAAAAACAAAAGACCCAGGATAGCCCAAACAACCCTATACAATAAAAGAACTTCAGGAGGCATCACCATTCCTAACTTTAAGCTCTACTACAGAGCTATTGTTCTGAAAACAGCCTGGTATTGGCACAATAATAGATAGGTAGACCAATGGAATTGAACTGAAAATCCTGATATTAACACACACACCTATGAACACCTGATTTTCGACCAAACACCTAAAATTATACAATGCGGCGAGGACAACATCTTCAACAAATGGTGCTGGTAATAAACCTACCTTTTACATGTGATGAAATAAAGCATAAGTGATTGAGTAATTTGCTCTTGTGTAGACATTTAGAAGGTGAGAGAAATACACCATGATTTTTCCTTGATTTAGTTAGAAAATACATTTTAATAGACAATATTCTTTTGTTAGGACCTGTTTTTCCTGCTGGCCTGTTCCCAGAGCCTCGCCAGCTCCAAATAACACACAGAGATGCTGTATTAGATATAAATCTGTTGTTGTGCTACTAGCACTTCTTATTGACTAGCTCAGTCTTAAATATTAACCCATTTCTATTAATCTAATTATTTCCACGTGGTCTCATCTAACTGGAGAGAGGTCCCGGTGTTCTGCTCTCTCCATCCTCCATCTTGAATCCCCTCCCTACCACTTCCTCTTTCCTTCTTGTGTCCTATTCCTTCCTATCTTGCTTTATTCATTAACCAATAAGAGAAACATATATACAGAATGACATCTCCCAACAATATTTTACAAATAAATTTAAAATGAAAGCACAGTGACAGAATATAACCATAAAATAAAACATAAAGGCATATTCTGAAGAAAAATTAAATTTTACTGAAAAACTTTTTCACTTGAAATCTGAAAAAAGGTAGAATAAATTTTTCATTCCAATGAAAAATGTCACCATTTTTTTAAATAATCAAATTGAAAGTTAGTGATGAAGAATAAATATAAATCAAAGAATAGTACCTTAATTACTAAAATATATTTTTAAATATCTTAAAATAAAACTATACATTTTAAGATAGAATGTGGCAAATATAGTGATTGTCAGCATTTTTTGAGTATTTTATAAGGTTTATTCCTTAGTACTTTCATATTTTATCTCATTTAATACTTCCAGGAATCTAAAATGTATATATAATCTATATAGGAATTCCAAAGGAAGATACTAAGACATGGACTAGGTTTGGAAGAACACCAAGCTTCTACTCAATGGTCTATGTAGCAACAGAAGCTGCAATTGAAACATTGCATTGTATATTCAAAAATGGAAGCTCAAAAACAGGATAAAGATTAGATAAACAATATCTAATGACAATCACATTTAAAATTGATATGAAAAATTTGGTTAAATTTGGAGATTATCAGAATAATGGTAATAGTGAGGCTTTGAGAGTAGACTAATTTACTTATAACATGTTGCTCATTAAAATAAATTATGAATAAATTTGAGTTATAATTTTTGAAAGAAAATGATTGTAGAAGAAAATATACATGCATATTATATGATTGGAGGCTAAGTCACTTTCCCTAAACACAAAAGGTAGAAACCATAAGATAAAAAATAAAATAAGGGTGACATGCAGCTTTATAGCCAATTATTAAGCTGTAAGTATGAAGCCTAGTTTTACCAAAACCTTATAAAAAATAATTAATGATGACTTTCCATAAAGGTGTCTTACAAGAAACATTAAAAACTTTTATGAATACCCAAATAAAGCCCTAAGTAAAGTAAGGTTTAGTTATAAAACAGCGTATTATAATGGAACCAAACTAAACTTACATATTTTACAATAGACTAAAGTACAGTTGTAATTGTTTGAGTTGCTAAGCCAGAGCCTAGAGAAGACATTTTATTTTGTACATTATCAAAATCCACTGAACATTTTGTGTTTTGATGAGTATGAGTTGTTCATCTTTGTTCATGAGGTTCTGTGTAAATGTGTGTATGGGTATGCATGAATATAAATATGTTTGTGTGCACTTTATAATTTGATGTCCAGTCTCTTTCCACCTTAGTTTTGATGTTGTTTCTATTATTTTAAATGCAATCACATCATTGTCCCTTTCCCTTTCTTCCTACCAAAGATTCTCGTATATACCTACTTGCTCTTTCAAATTTATGTCCCATTTCCTTGTTGTTGCAACACCTTCATTAGAAAAACACTGCTTGAAAATAAAGGAGACATAAAACATGATCCCCAAACCACTCATGCAAGCTGGGGCAGCTCCCAAAGCGGTCTCATACCACAGCCATTGCTGAGGTGCAAATATGTTGAACACACATATGTCAGCATACCTTGTTTGGAGATAAAAGAATCCCACCATTTTAGGTTTTAATTACAATGCAATTAAGGGCTCATCAGCATAATGTAGAACTTCTCAAAACCAGTTTTCGTTGCGTCTACCTGGGCTAGCAAGGAAACACGCCCACGACTCTTCTTCAAGCAGTTTATTCAGGAACCTTGTACATCAGCTTCTGCCTCCCCCAGGCCTAGCAAGCCCTTAAATATGAGTTCACTGCCCAATCAGCTCATGCCACCTGGCGCCATCTTGGGGCTGTGGCTTCCCACAAGTTTGAATCTCTGAATATTTAAAATAGACAGACACCCTCATCTGAATCCTGTCTTAAAGACCATGTAAGTAAACATCCTGCTTTTTTCTTAATCCAATATGTTATTTTCTCACTAGCTGCTTCCTGCAAATCTGCTGAACAATATATTCTGAGTTTGACATGAGTAAATACATATATATATATATATATATATATATATATATGTATGTATGTATGTATGTGTGTACGCATATTATATATATATATATTAATATATATATAACTTGTATGAATCAAGATTTCAAAATGAAAAGTAAATGTACTTAAGTAAATGTAAGGAATCAAATTTATCATGTCTGGGTGTGATGCTGTGCACTTTGAATCCCAGCATTCAGTAGGCAGTGCTGTGAGTTCAAGGTCAGCCTAATCTACATAGTTAGTTTCTGGACAGTTGGGGCTACACAGTGAAATCCTGTCAAAATAATAAAATCAAAAGTGAAAATTTAATACATCCTTATTTTATTGTTTGTATTAACAATAAAAATTGGCACATATACTCATATACATCCTGCCAGAATAAGATACAGCTGTGCACAGCTGGTGAGAGTATAGTATACTACAGTTACTTCAACAGAAATATCCTGCAATTTCCTAACAAGAACATAATTTATAAATCATTCTATATCATCACAAGACTTTTTTTTCTAAATGAAAAGAAAACAAGAAAAACATTATATGGCAACCAAATAAACATTAAATTATATACAACTATCAATACATCAATAGACAAAAATTTAGCATATGTTTCTTGAAATACTGTTCTGATCCATCCATTTACCTTTACATTTCACAGATACTTTTTTCTTTATAGATGAATAATGATACACTATGTATATTACCACATTTTCACTACTCATTGAAGAAAATCTAAGCTCCATTTCCTCACTAGTATGAAAGGAGCCACAATGTACATGGAGGTATAGGTAACTCAGTTATTAAAATGAACTAAATTCAGAGACACAAATATCTAGTATTTTCTTTAATGTGTTGATTCTAACCTGGAAAGAAAAAGAGAGAAGGAGAGTCCATGTGCATGAGATAGATGGCAAATGTGGATAAAGGCAAGTAACCTGGAAAGGAGACAAAGACACAAAATACATGTTGAGTGTTAGGCCTCAGGAAAAACAAACAAACAAAACATATGTATATATATACATATATATATATATATATATATATATATATATATATATATATTACACACACGTACGTGTGTGCGCACGCGTGCACGCACACACACACACACACACACACACACACACACACACAAGATCAAGCTCAAACTGAGCTATGAAAGAATTTATGTTAGACAAAAGCCAGCATTCCTCAGAATCTTGAAAAACAGGTTTCCTCAGAACCTGTTTCTTGAGAAACAGGAAATGATACCCAGAGGAATCATCATTTCCTTTATCCTCTGGCAAAAAGGGCACATGGCTCTCTCCCCATTAACATTCACCAATGGTTGCATATCAAAGCCCAGGCTAGCTTCCAGGCTCCCTCAGTCTCACAAGAACTTCTTGTACATTTCAAAACCCCCAAGCTAGTCTCCTGGCACTTCTCACTTCAAATCCTGGTTCCACTCACACTCCCTGCCTGTGGGCCAGTGCAACTCTCACTATTCTCTCTCCTATTATCTCCACTATCCCTGCCCCCACACTTTCACCTCTCTCACAGATAGCCCTGGTGATTTCCAGACAACTTCTTATTGTCTCTGCTCTGGACTCTTCCAAATGCTTCTGGCTATTTTCTCTCTCATAATTAAACCTTTCTTCCTCAACCATGAAGCATCTATTTCATCAGTTGCTTTACTGCACCCACTCATACAGACTTTGTTTCTTAACCATTGACAATCTACTTGTGCTGGCTAAATTAACTTGACACAAATGAAACCATTTGAAAATAAGGACCTCAATTTAGAAAATGCTCCCACAAGATTGGCTTACAGGAAAGCCTATGGAGCATTTTCTTGATTTGTGATTGATGTACAAGGTCCTGCTTACTGTGAGTTATACCACCCACAAATTGGTAGTCCTGCATGGTATAATAGAGGAGGCTGAGCAAGCCAGAAATCAGCACTTCTCCGTGGACGATGGTTCAGTTTTTGCATCTGGGTTCCTGCCCTACTTGAGTTCTTTCCTTACTTCTTTGGTGATGGACCAGAAAGTTGTAAACTAGAATAAACCTTCTCCTTCCTGTGTGTGTGTGTGTGTGTACATGCATATTTGTGTGGTGATACACAAGTTTTCTTTTATTTACTTATTTATTTATTATTTATTTATTTATTTTGGCTTAGCTTCATCTTGCTCAATTCTTGTGCATGCTGTGATAAGCACTATGAGTTCATACACACAACTTCTGTCATGTTTAGAAACACTATTTTGTTGTAGGCATCTATGATCCCTGGCTCTTACAATTTTGTCCCACTCTCCCACAATAACTTTTGGGTCATTGGAGAAAAGAGTGTGATACAAAAAAAAAAAAAAAAAAAAAAACTTATTTAGAACTCTGCAGTCTTATACTCTACATGTTAACCAGTTGTATCTCTTTAGAAAACATCTACTATAGTAGGTTTCTATAAGGCACTTTCAAAGATTTTGTTAATTATTCCTTCCCATATTTCTTCCTTTACCCTGGATTCACTCCACCTGAGCCTCCCTGTTTCATTATTCCCTGTTCCTCATTCAGAGTACTTGTCCTCTATCTCCTGTGTTTTGATTGCCCTCCCCATGTACCCCCTATGGTTTCTGACCTCTATTTTTCCAGAATATATCAATTACACATGATGTATTTCCTTAAGTCATTTGCATATATCTCTATAATAATTTTGATCATATAAGTACTCCTTGGTTACCCTCTGTTTTACTCCTCCAATTCATATTAATCTTTTTCCTACTTCTAACTACACCTTTGTGCTTTGGTGCTCATTTTTTTGTTACTCATCTGTTTAGTTTGTTTTGTCTATTATATGGTGAATTTCATTAGAGTTACCTACAGTAGCACAGCAGAAGTGTTGTTTGTAAGAGAAAAAATTTAAGAAACATTTGTATGTTGAAATATTGTTTTTTTACTTTTCTCCATTAAAACATAGCTTACTTGTCATGCTTAGTGAAAATTTTGCATACATTGAGATAAGACAATTTCCAAATAAAAATGGATGACTTAAAAGAAAACAGCTTAATTACTATTCCATTTCTGTACATGGGTTTTACATGCTAATTAAAATTTTGATAATTTTGCATTTAACAGGAAATCAGGAAGAAAATGATTACAAAGTGTTTATTTATGCAATACAAATTATGAAAATGTACTTGGTAATAGTCCCAAATATATTACAAAAGTATTTTGATGGAATGAAGCTGATCAATTTCCCACATGGTTGAACTTGAAGATACTTTTCCAAACATCCAAGCAAATATGAAAAGTTCCCTGATAATGAGATTGATGACTAATTTATATGCCATCATAGAGCTTTCATCTATTAACTGATGGAAGCAGAAGTAGACTTCCAGCTAAACACTGAGCCAAAGAACTCCTGGAATCCAGTTGCAGAGAGGGGGGAGTGATGAGCAAAAGGGCAAAGAGCAGACTGGAGAAACCCACAGAAACTGCTGACCTGAACAAGGGGGAACTCATGGACTCCAGTCTGACAGCTGGGAAACAAACCTGGGACAGACCTAGACTCCCTGAATGTGGGTATTAGCTAGTAGTACTGGGCAGTCTACAGGGCCTCTGGTAATGGATCAGTATTTATCCCTAGTATAGGAATGGACTTTGAGAGTGCATTCCACATAGAGGAATAATCCCTCAGCCTCAACACACCAGGGAGGGCTTAGGCTTTGCTCCAAACAGACTTTGAAGACTCCCTATGGAAGTCTGCTTCCTGAGGAGCAGAAAGGTGATGGGATGGGAATTGGTGGAAGAAACAGAGGAGGAAAGAAGGGTGAGTGAACCGGTACTGACATATAAAAAAGGCATACTTCAAATTTAAATTAAAAAGTTCAGCTTAAAATAACCAGATCTTTTGTCAACTCCAAATTCCATAGTTAACTCTTAAATTTCTACAATTTAAACAGACTTGACAAAAATGAAGCCTTTACTGCTAAATGTTTCAAAGAGTCAGCAACAGATCATGAAAGAAACAAGCAAGCAATCAAAAAAATAACAAAACAAAACAAAAAACAATACACAAACCCCAGAGCCAAAATGTAGTAGCTCTTACATACTGAAAATACAAAAACACAAGCCCTCATACATACATGGTTCAAATTAGATATAAGAATAGTAATTTAGTGTGATATAAATTTAATGACATGAAACATGTAGTGGTCACGGGTTTGTTATGCTACCATTTGCAGGAAATACAGTGGTAGACAAAAATTTGCACCTTCTTGCTGTTTTAGAAACAGAATTGATTACATTAATGTAGAATATAGTTTTAGATGAACCACTTTATGATTACAAAATAATTAGGCAGAATTCTCCTTAGGAGTCACCAGTAATTGAAGACTTAGTATTCTCTATGGTTATACAAATTAAAATGGAAATCCATGTGTTTATTCTGTCACCACCCTGCTGGATACAACCACAAAGTTGTTTAAGCAGCCCTGTACCTTTATCAGATGCCCAAATAATTACTGAGCCCCCTAAATCAAAAACCTCAACTTCATTCCTTGCAAAGAGAAGAAATACAAATCAGTTCTCTGAGAAACCAAACCGCAAAGTAGTCTCCCAAGTGGCAAGCAAAAAGGACAAAGTTTATGGATCACATATCAGGAAGAATTGAGAAAGGTTCAGACTTTAGAAAAGTCCCATGGAGCTCAAAAACTAATTTCTCTGTCATAGAAGGATAATAAAAAGTCTGTAGAATAAAACGGATTTGACCAGCTGCAACAGCTTAGTCAGTCTTCTCTCTGCACCTGGAAGTCAACTTGCTGTGACGGTCTCACATCTAAAGGTGTCTCATTTCTTAGGTCAGTTGAATACAATTTTAAGTTGAACTTTTAGGGCAATACCAAGTCCCCAGCAGCTCCAACAGGGTAGTCTCAGCTATCTCTTCACTTTACATCAGTTATTAGAGAATCAGGTGATGAGCAGTAAGAGATTTTTGCTTTTGTTTTTTTATTTTTTAAACTGGACATACTGAAAAATGAACATATTAAATGTCAGTAACCCCTTGAAGTCCATTTTCCCATTCAGGAAAAGAAAAGAAGGAAAGGAAGGAAGGCCGGGAAGGCCAGGAAGGAAGCAAAGGAAGGAAGGAAACAAGCAAGCAAAGGAAGGAAGAAAGAAAGTAAAAGAGAAAAGAAAAATTCAACCAGCTGAAATATTGTCTTGTTTGCAAAAATTTCCATTATATTGTTAAGATGGAAATTTTTAATTTGCCTTCAGTCCCAGAATAGCCTGAGAATATGCACTCCTGACTGGGAAGGACCCCCGGGGATGGGCTTGCAAAATATTTCCTAGAAACACAGATGCAGGTGCCAGATAAGGAGCATGAGCCCAGTCACCTGGCCCCAACCAATCAGGACCTTGCTAGCCCCTAATCCCAGACGCCCTCCCCCACTTGCAGTTTTTGTCTTTATGTGCATATAAAATTGGGTTCCGGGCTCTCTCTCCTCCTCCTTTATGTGGTATGAGTTGAGCCCCAGCAAACTGGATCCTGAATAAAGCCTCCTGATGTTTTGCATTAAGGGCTGACCAGATCTCTGCATCCTGGGATTCAAGTGGAGGTCTCCCCAGTGCGTGGATCCAACATTTGTGGCTTGCCCAGGATCCAGCGGTCACCCCTACCTGTGAACTCGACCTTGGAGGTAAGAAAGGTGCCCACTCTGTGTTCTCTCTCTGTTGATGTTGTCTGATTCTGGTTCACTTTCAGTTTGCAGCTGCCTGACCGTTTTGAGAACAATCAGGCTGTGGTCAGTAGATGTGCCTAGAGGACTACAGATTGCCACCCTGGGGGATGCCCCAGGAGGAACGGAGAACCAAGGACGCTTACTGGTCTCCTTTGAAGAGGATCCTTATTGGGTCCTCCTAATTTGGTGCTCTGCTTTGCTTTCATGATCTTGTCTCTCTGTTTGTATCTGACTTTCCAACTGACATTGGGACAGACAATAGCCAACCCCTTAATCTGACTATCAACCATTGATCTGAAATTAAACAGAGGAACCACTACCTGTTGGTTGATGTCTGAAAGAGGCCGTGGCAAACTTTCTGCACCTCAGAATGGCCTACCTTCAATGTAGGATGGCCGCCTGAGGGGACATTTGTCCTGACCATAATTCTTGCCATTAAGGACATTGTTTTTCAGGCAGGCCCAGGTGAATACCTAGACCAAGAACCCTACATCGAGGTTTGGCAGGACTTAGCCCTGAATCTGCCCATGGTTAAGCCATGGGTGCATCAGCCTAATAGCCAGCCCGACTCACAAGTTCTGGTGGTCCAGACTCCAGGTCAATTGGAGGGGCCTTCCCGACTGGCTCCTCCACGGAAGATTTATCCTCCTAATCAGGACCTCGTCCTCCTGGATTATCCTCTCCATATCCACCAACCTTGACTCCACAAACGATCCTGCAAGTGGATCAAGGAGAGATGAAACCCTCTGACCCTCCAAGCCAAGAGGACCCTGAACCAGCCCCAGGGCCAGCACAGGGGACACACAGCAGACGAGGCACCACTCGTGAAGCCTCATGGGCCTTGCCTTTGCAGGCCTATGGGCCCCCTCTCGAGTTGGGGGCTAGATGGCCAGGCGCCTCTCCAACAGCTCCAGTACTGGCCCTTTTCCTCTGCAGAATTATACAACTGGAAAACTAATCAACCTCCTTTTTCTGAGGACCTGCAGAGGCTAACAGGCCTCGTGGAGTCCTTGATGTTCTCTCATCAACCCACTTGGGATGATTGCCAACACCTCCTCCAGATTCTCTTTACCACTGAAGAGAGGGAAAGGATTCTTCTTGAGGCTAGTAAAAACGTGCCCAGGGCAGATGGGACCTCCTCGCAACTCTCCAAAGTAATAAACACTGGATTTCTCCTTGACTGGCTCGACTGGGACTACAAAATGCTTACAGGTAGGGAGCGACTGACAATCTACAACCATGTTCTGTGGCTGGTCTCCATGGGGCCATGAAGTGCCCCACTAACTTGGCTAAGGTAAGGGAAGTAGTTCAGGGAGCCACTGAGGCTCCTTCAGTATTCTTGGAGTGTCTCATGGAGGAATTTAGGAGATGTGCTCCTTTTGACCCTACCTCAGAAGGCCAGAGGGCCTCCGTGGCAATGGGTTTTGTTGGACAGTCAGCAACAGATATAAAGAGGAAGCTACAGAGAATTGAGGGGTTGCAGGATTATACCTTACAGGATTTTAGTAAAGGAGGCAGATAAGAGAGAGACTGAGAAGAAAAAAGAATAAAGGACAGGAAAAGAAAGAGAAAACAAGAGGGGAAGGAGACAAGAAAGAAATTTGACTAAGATCTTGGCAGCTGTAGTTCATGATAGGGAACAGGCTCAGACTAGGAATCAGTTTAGAAAGACAGGGAACCCGGGCAATCGAATCCCCCTTGGAAAGGTTTAATGTGCATATTGCAGAGAAAGAGGTCTTTGGGCATGAGACTGCCCCAATTAATGAAGAGGACCTCCAAAGAAGGTTTTGGCCCTTACTAAAGATGATGAATAGGGGAGACAGGGCTCAGAACCTAGGGTAACTCTTAAGGTGGAGGGGAAATCTGTTGAGTTCCTAGTGGACACGGGGGCTTAGTACTCAGTCCTGCTCAAACATGCAGAACCACTATCTGACAAAAAGTCTTCGGTGATCGGGGCCACTGGCCATCAGCAATATTCATAGACTACCTGATGAACAGTAGACCTAGAAATGGGCTGGGCAACCCATTCATTTTTAGTTATCCCTGGATGCCCAATCCCCCTACTTGAGAGAGACCTCTTGACCAAGATGGGGCCTCAGAACACCTTCACCTCCGAGGATCCTCAAGTAACCCAGGAAGGCCATATGATAAGCAACCTAACAATGAGTTTAAGACTATTTGAGATCCTGAGGGCATCGCCAACCAATCTAGATGACTGGCTGAAACAACTTCCTGGAGCCTGGGATGAGACTGCGAGTATGATGCTAGCCAGACAGTGACCACCCATTGTTACAGAATTAAAAGCCACCTCTGACCCTGTGGCAGTCCATCAGTACCCTATGAGTAGAGAAGCTTGAGAGGGTATCAGACACCACACTCAACATCTCCTCCAACAGGGAATCCTGACAAAAACTAGTGCCCCTTTTAATTGGGACCAAGAGCAAAAACAGGCTTTTGACAACATCAAGCAAGCCTTGCTTTCTGCCCCAGCCCTAGCTCTCCCTGCTGTCACCAAGCCATTAATCTTCTTTGTGGATGAAGGAAACGGGATTGCTAAGAGGGTACTCACTCAGCCCCTGGGTCCATGGAAGAGACCGGTGGCATACCTATCAAAAAAAACTAGACCCTGTAGCCAGCAGATGGCCAGCCTGTCTAAGGTTCTTTGCTGGATCCCAAATAATCCTGCTGTTTTGCATCAAGTGCCTACCTATATTCCTGCATTCCAGGATTCAAGTGGGGGGGGGGTCTCCCAGTGTACGAATCCAACAATGTGACTAGAGACATGGCATGCATGTAGTGCACAGATATACTTAAAGGCAAAATATCTGTACAAATAAAATGTTGAGATAATTTAAAATTATTTTAAAAGTTTAAATTATTGCTTACAAAAACAAAAAAAATATAGCCATGTATAAAAGAGCATAGTGTATATTTAATTTGATGATTTTAGCAAGTTCAGGACTTCAACAATCAGCAAAGCTATATTTTAATTATATTTTGGTAGGTGTGCATAGTCCAAAGAAAACTGCCATTTTAGGATAATAATATTCTTGGAGCTATGAAAGCAAAATTGCATTTTTGAATCATTTTCATATTCCTCTTATTGGTGGTAACAACTATTCCATTATATTCTGATGTGAATGCATAGCTACATTTTCACCTACTACATAAAAATAAAAAAAAAGTATGGCACCATATCCATGAAGTTTACATTGAAAAACATAATGTCCAAACACAGACAATTAAATTAAAATTTTGAATGAAACTCAGAATATTTTGATTCCTACCATAGAGTGCTTTTGACACTCAAATTCAAAAACTTACAGATTTGTAAATCCTTAGTTTTTTGCAAACCTGTTTAACCTTCATTACTTAATAATTTTCATTTGCTACTTGTGTTTTATTCATTGATAAATTACAGTCATGTAGTCATTATTTGTTACTCCTGAGTGATTCTATAAAGCCTTTTAAACTGCTTTATCTCCTATTTCATTTTCTTTAATATCTATACAAACTGGGAGATACACCAAAATGACATTGTTGCATTGACAGATTACTATAAAATGGACATCAATAATTCCTAAAACTCATCCTCACTGTAGTGATTGAAATAGCCAAAATGATATCAATGCCACGTAAAAGACCTGAAAAAGTGATAGATTGTAAAGGTTGTACTTTAGCAATCTAATTCACTGCCGTAAGGACATGAAATAACTCACAAGCCTATCATTGTAAGTAATCTAACAATCTAAGTGACTTTTTTAAAAACTCAAACTCCTGTTGGATGACTCTCTGAGGACATGGATGTTATTTGCGCTATTCAAACACAGAAGAAAGCTAAGAAAAAAAAATAACAATTTAGTGAGCTGTACAGAAATAAACAACATATTATTTAAGCATCTATAAGCTTTATATTACCAAAAAAAAAAAAACCCAGCATCATAATAAGCACATTTTTGAAGGTTTATAAAAGAGATACATATTTGGGTCAATAATAAGTACATTTCTCTTATGTAATAAAAGTCTTATTTCCATAATTTAGATATTGTTGTATATAGTTTAAGATGTTTTCCACTCCATGTAGTCAATACAAGCATCATTAATTTATTGTATGTGTATAGGAGTTTTGCCTATACATAAGTCTGTGAAATACTTGTATGCCTGGGGGTTGCAGAGGCCAGAATAGACCATCGGATCCCCTGGAACTGGAGTTGCAGGTGGTTATAAGCTGCCATGTGTTAATAGTGGGTTCCATTTATATATATGATTGTATTTCAGATATGTGCATAAAATTTTACAATGTTTTTATTTTTTCTTATGCTTTCTATATTTATTAAATTTTACAAATTTAGTACCTTTCATTATTTACTGATAAAAGGTCAAAATGTCTTTCTCTAAAGTTTTCAATGATCAAAATAAGTTAATGTTAGGTGTCAAACTAGACATTATAAAACATATGTCTGAAAATAACACTTCCATACATAAGTATTTAACACAAAAGTTAAAATAACAATTACCATAAATCTACATAATTTTGAGGCTCATATTTTCATGTTTTCAAGACATGCATTGTTCACTTATCAAAGTAAATATGATGACTTTAAAATAAGTCAGTCTTCAATAATGTTGGTAAATACTTCAATTCTATAGTAAATGTCATTCTTTCATTTGCATTAATAATATGGGGGCAATGAATTCTAGATGACCTGAAAGAATTCATGGATTATTTAAATTATTCACCATATTTAGTATCAAACCCAAAAGGTATGCTTAGTTGAAATGTAGGTTTATACACTTTGACAAACACATAAATGAATACAGATATTATAGAATATATAAAATAATAACCAATACTCATTTTCATTTTGTCTCCACAAATCACATATCAATTAATTAAAAGAAATGTATATCTAACATTTCTTTATTTACTTTATTAGTCAGAACCAGTAAAATATACATTTATCCATAGAAATACTTATTATTTACAAAATATTTATATCCTAAAAATTATCATATCAAAACTTCTGACACTATAGCTTTTTTTAATAACCCCATTATATATTTCACTATCTATAGTTACATCACATTAAAACTAATTACCATAAAATACTTTATTAACATCAAATGACATAATCTATGGTTCATTAATTTTCTGAAAGCTACTTTAATGCCAGATTTTTATTACCTAGAAAGGATAACAGAATGTAGTAAGTCATAGCTTCAATCATTTTATATTATAATGAATTTAAATTAAGCAGTTGATAAGAGCAGAAATCAAGTGTTGATCCTTGGTATTAAGAAAAAAAAGAAAAGGTAAAGATGACTTTCTCATTTTCAGAATCTCCTAAAATCACAAATAAAAAATAACTGAAATATGATGAAGTACATGAAAATAATTTGAATTCGATTGGCACAGTTCAGCACTCCTAGCTTTCCAATGGAACCCAGCTCATTTTGCCTAATAGATAGCAATCTTAATGTGTTAAGATTATATATACATACACACACACACACACACACACACACACACACACATATATATATACCCTTCACTAGTTAATAACAATTATAAATAGTCGTAATTTATTTCTTACAATTCCCTAAGGGGGGTTAAGCACAACAGTAGGATGTCAGTAGATTTACTGTCTCATAAAATTTTAGTTTCTGCTTCAAAAAGGGTGCCTTTTTCCTTCCTCAGGTTGTGAAATGGTCACACAAATCCCTCTCAAAGATTTTTACAAGGGCAGAGCCTCACGGCTTGATAATTTACTAAAGGCTTCAATATTTTAAAGGAGAATCATTGGGAAGTAATTTACAATGTGAACTTTTAGACTATGAAAAATATTTCTTTATAATGTTTCTTATTGAAAGATGGCTTTCCTATGTATGATGGCATAATATTCAGCATTGTTTCAGTACATTGATATGATAAGTTTAGCATAATGAAATACTCAGTTTATGTTTTTAAATAATTTTGATGTTGTATAAATCAAGAATTTAAAAATTTGTCTTTTTTAATTCAAATTTAATTGCCCCTCTAAATTCAACTAACACAGCAAATCCTCCCCCTTATTCTATGAGAATAATTCTTATTACAAATCATTTCCACTTTTTATTCTTTGTCAACTTCATACACTTTTATAGTGAATTTGGTCATCTGAAAACCCTCTCTCATACCTTCTTCTAAGAAGGTATGCTGAATACCTTCTTCTAAGAAGCTTCAATATACTTTGGTGTGTGTGTGTGTGTGTGTGTGTGTGTGTGTGTGTGTGTGTGTGTGTGTGTGTTTAAATAAAACTTGCATGGTTTCTTGCATGAACATGAGTAGAGGGCTATTCATTGGAATATAAGCAATTTCTCAGTGTTAAACCACTTAAGAAAATGACAAATCCTCCCCATGTACAGGTTAATTCCCAATAGTCCTTCAGTTATGGCTGGAGCCTCATTAATCCCTATCCTATGGATGATGAAATGGTGACAATTGCAATTATCCACTCTAAGTCTTCCTAAGGTAACCACAGTTAGGATGTGACCATGAGTGTAATGCCAATAAGACACTGTTTTGCTAGACTTATCATTTCTGGTTCCACATTTTTCTCCTTCTTTCTTCTGTGATGTCCCCTAAGTGTTGCAGAGGGTGATATTAGTGTTCCACTTAGGAATGAGCACTACACAGGTCCTTGTTCTCGGCATTTTGACAAGTTCCAAGTCTGCATTAATTGATGTCCACTAATCTAAACTTACATCTTGATTTTTTTCCATAGCCTATGCTAAAGGTTGAATGATCCTGTCAATGCTTTTGTTAAAATTTAATCCCTATTGTGAGCTCTTAAGATATAGAACAAGGGGGCTGAGTGGTGGTGGTGTACACCTTTAATCCCAGCACTCTGGAGACAAAGGCAAAGGCAGGTAGATCTCTATGAGTTCGAGACCAGCCTGGTCTACAAGAGCTAGTTCTAAGACAGCCTCCAAAGCCACAAAGAAACCCTTGAAACCCTGTCTCGAAAAACAAAAACAAAACAAAAAATATATATAGAACAAGGGATATTGAAGAGATTGTTAGATATGTAGTATCCTATCATGATTACTGAAATAGTGAGTCAAGGAGCTAACAGAGAATTAATGTTATATAAAAGGTACCTTGGCTTTGGTTCTTTTACACACTTTTCTTGCCTGTCATGGCCTGTCTTAACTTGGAATAATATGGAAAGACCTCATCTGATGTAACATTTCAGTGGTAGACTTATAGCACCCATGACTATACAGAAAAAAATGTATATGAATTATTAAATTTCAGGTATTCTTTTTTCCTTTTTTATTTATTTTCTTTTTTATAACCAAGTCCATTTAAATGAAAACAAACAATTATAGACAATATTGGGAATTTGGGTGTCGTTCTGTCCTGCTGGTAAGGGGCTCTGTCATGGGGGATTCTAAGAAGATGCAGAAATCAGGCTGTAGTCTGCAAGGACGCTTTATCCAGCTGTTTTGAATGTAAGTTCACCTGGTACTCTGTTTCAGGCGGTCTGATTTGATCAAACCACATTAGTCTGGAAGGAATCCACAGCTTTTCATTTTCTGTGGAAATAAAAATAGAAATCCTTTTCCCCAGTAACTTGTCCTTGAACTTAAATTTTGGAGTCAAAGCATTATTTTATTTAATTTATTATATTTGAGAGATGAGAATACAGAAAGTACTGGTATGAAACAATAAAATTAACAAAAAGTATGAAGAAAATATTTAAATTTTGGAAATGTTTTTTCAATATAGCATAATTTTTAACTTGAAAAATAACTTACTGGGAAAAGTTATTTATACTTATCTTTTCATAAGCCAAAACAAACCTACTATATGCTATATACCTTCACAAGTACTTTACTCTGATAGGTAAATCAGGTAAATAAGCTGGTATAGAAAATTAATTTCTGCTTTACCAGACCAAATTCAGTCAAATTACAATATATATATATATATATATATATATATATATATATAATTTTGAACCATGTAATCTTGATTTTCAGAGTCCCCATACAGCATATTTGATGGTATTAAATAACTAGTAGTTTTGATCTCTTATCTAACTGGAGTTCTATCTGACTGACAAGCATAACAATATGTCCATAATTATAATAGCAATAGCAATAATTATAAGAGCAATAATTATAATGGAAATAGCTATCATTTGCTTCCATGATTTTCTGTCACTCCAATTAATAATCATTGATTTTGTCCAATGCTTCTAGTTTCACTTCCTCTAGAAAAGTGAGTAAATATACTCAGAAGTCACAGTAATCTCTCAGAACTCTCTGCAATGAATTTAATCTTCTTAATCCAGCCAGAGTAACTCCATTTGGAAGCAAGTAACCATACAGCTGGTACATTTCAGGCTGTATAAAACAAGCTGTCTCTCCTATGATTTGACAGTATTTGAAGTCCTTGCTCACATAATCCCTCCTTTCTCTGGAATCCTATAGCTCAGCCCAGTGCTTGGATGTGGATCTGTGCATCTACTTCCATCATCAGTTACTGGATGAAGGTTCTATGATGACACTCTTCCAGTGCTGGTGGTCATGGAAACTTTTACAGCTACTTTGAAAATCTGTATGGCTGTGCCTCAGAAAATTGGGAAAGTCTTCGTAAGGACCCAACAGTGCCATTCTTGGGCATATACACAAAGGATGCTCAATCAATCACAGCACAAGGACACTTGCTCAACTATGTTCATAGCAGTTTTATTTGTAATAGAACCTTAAATCAACCTAGATACTCCTCTACTGAAAAATAGATAAAGAAATTGTGGTACATTTACACAACAGAGTATTACTCATCTGAAAAAAAAAAAAAAAAAAAAAAAGCAATGGCATCATGAAAATTGCAGGCAAATGGATGAAACTAGAAAAAAAGTCATTCTGAGTGAGGTAACCCAGACCCAGAAAGACAAACACAGTATGCAATCACTCATAAGTGGATACTAGTTGTAAAGCAAAGAATAACCAGACCACAATTCACAGCTCCAGAGAAGCTAGTAACAAGGAGGACCATAAGAGGGACACATGAGTAGCCCCAAGAAGGAGAAATTACATGATATTTCTTTGGTAAACTGGGGAAGGGGTGGTAAAGGAGAGAGGATGGGGAATGAGAACATGAGGGAACAAGATTGTCGAGATAGGGTAGAGGGAATGAGGGAAGAGAGCAAGAAAAGAGATATCTCCATAGAGTTAACCATTTTGGGGTTAGGGAGAAACCTGGTACTAGGCAAATTCTCAGGAATCCACAAGGATGACCCCAAATAAGACTCTTAGCAATAATGGAGAGGGTGCCTGAATTGGCCTACCCCTGAAATGTCTTAATACAGAAGCACATGTTTTACCAATGAGTTTCAATAGCTTCCATATCTAATTAAGTAATATTTTATTTATCTCATCCATTAATCTGAAGAAGCTCTCCAGGAACACATCCTGGGTATACTAGCTCTAAAAAAATCTTCGCATTTTAATAAATATAATTATTTTAACATATAGTTTGTATTTGTTCTTAAAATTGTCAATTTAAATACATAACTATACTAAAAACCTAACAGCATCATTTTCCTGGTTTCAACAAGCAAACCATAGCCCTACTATTAATATAATATAGCTACTTGCAGATAGAAAATAAATAGCATGCCTCCTCCACCGTTTGTGTTTATCACTGTCCTCGGCTATTGAAAGATTTATAGTCTCCTCATGCTTCTTCTGTTTCAGATTTGTCCCTTTCTTTCTGATTCCTCATTTCTGCTTCCACCTTTTCTATTGTCTCACCTTCAATGGATTTCTCCTTACTGGTGTGTATTTCTCTGTCCATTTCCACATTTGCTGTTCTTTCTGCAATTACTGACAAGTTTTCATTGTTTCCAACTATATGTTCAAGCTGAAATTCATGGATGATTTTGTAACCTTCAGTTTCAGAGATCAAACCATTCATTGCAATTTAAGGGAGGTATTTTCCTAAGCTAACCTCTGCTATATCTTGTGTGGCTTCCTTCTAAGAAGCATCTCTCGGGGTGGGTATTACTCATCTTTTCTCAATGATTCTTCCAAACTGATTCCCTTCCAACATTGCTGGAGAGTTGTTATCATTGGAAATCCTTTCTCAAACCTGGAACTGCTCTGCCTGTCTTTTTCCTAGGTTTCTTGAGGAAGTTCTAGTTCAACTTTGTCTACAAACTGACAAAACCCTGCAAGTCTACAGTGATCTAATGGAAGTTTTTGCTAGTAATAAAAAGTATGACTTATAAAAGACAATGTATAGTTATCTGTGTGTAATTTAATGTGATAAGAAATATGATTTGTAAGATGTTACACTAAATTTTAGAAGTTAAATGGCAAGAAACCATTTGAATGTAGAATATCACTATGAAAACTTTGATAATTGACCAAAAGAAGATACTTTTTTAATTATTATTTTTTATTTATTTAGTGAGCATTGGTGGTATAGTGGTGAGCACAGCTGCCTTACAAAAGAAGATACTTAAAAGCATATATATTATTAAGAGTTTTGTATTTGCTAAAGTGTAGCCGACAAGACAAACTGGAGCTTATAAATATAGGTTTACACTACCAAGATTTTTTAAAATTTTTCTAACTTTACGTACCTATTCCAGTTCCTTCTCCATCCCTCCTTCCCTCTTGTCCACTCTCCCATTCCCTTGATCATGCTCCCATCCCATTCCCCTCCACTCCACATGTAGGGAGATACCTTCCTTGAGGGGTCATCTAAATCTGTCAAGTCATTTGGTGTAGGGACTAGGCCCTCCCTCCTGCCTCTAGATTAAGGGAATATACATCCATCAGAAATGTGCTCCCAAAGTCCTTTGTGCACCAGGGATACATTCTGGTTCCACTGTTAGTGGTCCCTTAAACAGCCCAAGCCTTCTAACTGAGAACCATGTTCAGGGGGTCTGAGTTGGTTCAATGCTAGTTTCCCAGCTATATGTCTGGGGGCCCATTAGCTCCTCCTTGTTCAGGTCAGCTGTCTCTGTGGGTTTTTGTAGCCTGGTCTTGCCCTCCCTCACTGTATCTGGTTTCCAATTCTGTCCAGTGTTTAGCTTTGGGTGTCTGCTTCTGTTTCTATCAGCTACTAGATGAGGGCTCTATCATGGTGGATAAGTTAGTCATCAATCTCATTATCAGGGATGGGCATTTATGGTAGCCTTTCCACTGTTGGTCAAAATATTAGTTAGGATCAGTCTTGTAGGTCTCTGGATATTTCTCTAGAGTCAGTTTTCTCTTCAAAACTATAATGACTCCCTCTTTTTTATTTTTTCCAGTGGATTTTTGAATTATTTAAATTTTAGTTATGTGTGAGGATGTGTGTGTGCCACATGTGTGTGGATGCCTGTAAGTTCCATGAGAGGGTGTTGCACCCCTGGATCTGTAGTTTCAAGTGATTAAGAGTTACCTGATGTGGATGCTAGGACTGAACTCAGATCTTTTTAAGAATACGGTATGTTGTCTTAGCCATTGAGCCATTTCTCCAGCTCAGTTTCAGTATTTTAAAGCATTTCCCCCTCTATTCAGTCTTCTGTGATTAATTGCTCCCTGTTTTATGGTATCTATCTCTTCTCTCAACTATTCCTCCCCTTACTCAATCTACCTAGTCCCATGTGCTTTCCTCTCCTCCCTTTCTCCCTTTCTCTTTCTCCTAACCCTCTCCACTCACTGCCCACCCCCCAATATGCTCAGGAGATCTTGTTCCTTTCCCTTTCTGTGAGGGACCATGTATGAATCTATTAGGTTCCTCCTTGTATCCTAGTTTCTCTGGCAGTGTGAATTATAGGCTGGAGATCCTTCGCTCTAGGTCTAAAATCCACATAATTTTTTGACTGGTTTACCTCATTTGGGATGGTTTCTTCAAGTTCCATCCACTTACCTGGGAATTTCAAGATTTCATTGTTTTTTTTTTTTTCTGCAGAGTAGTATACCATTTTGTAAATGTGCCAAATCTTCTTTATCCATTCTTCGGTTTGAGGGGCATCTATATTGCCTGCAGGTTCTTGCTATTACAAATAATGCTGCTACAAACATAGTTGAACACATGTCTTTGTTGCATGGATGTGGATCATTTGGGTATATGCCTAAGAGGGGGATTGCCGAGTCCTGTGGTAGACTGATTCCCATTTTCCTGAGGAATCGCCATAATGATCTCCCAAATGGCTGTACAAGGTTGCACTCTCAGCAACAATGTAGGAATGTTCCCTTTTCTTCACATCCTCTCCAGCATAAGTTGTCATTGATGTTCCTAGTTTTAGCCATTTAAGGATTTTTTTTTTCAAGACAGGGTTTCTCTATCACTTTGTAGGTTGTCTCAGAACTTGCTCTATAGACCAGGCCGGCCTCAAACTCACAGAGATCCACCTACCTCTGCCTCTTGAGTTCTGGGATTAAAGGCATGAGCTGATTATATTCATAAAGAGTGTGAGACAATAAGATGCAGGCAATTAAAATTTCCAACTTTGGGTCATGAAGACAGTGGCACACACTTTTAATCCCAGGGCACATATGCGACAAAGGCAGGTGGATCACTGTGAATTCAAAGCTGTCCTGTTCAACAAAACAAGTTCCAGACAAACCAGTAAGACCTTGTCTCAAAAATGCAAACCATATATATATATGCTAGAAAGAGTGTTGTTTACATTTCAGACCTAGTATTTTATATTGGAACCTAGAAGATAATGAAAGGATGTTTAAAAAGGGAAAAGTTGGAAAATACGTTTATTAGACCATTTTCATCTGAAGACTATATTTTGTAGTATTGTTGAAGCTCCAAGAGAAAAATCCAAATATCAAACTTAAGCACCTGATAAATTTTAATATTTTCTATCATTTTTGAATTATTACATGAAATGTCCCTCTTAGACAGAATCTTGAAAAGGTCTTTCTGTAAAAAAGATACTACACCCTGAAGATGAATCAATAAATATAAGATGTTATAAGCCTGTAAGCAGCAAACTAAGTTGAGTTTCTTTCTTTTTTTTTTCTCTTGAAAATGTAGTACAGTGAAGAATTAAGATGAAAATATGGGGTATTTTATTAGAAAAACTAAGGTGCTAAGGAACCCTAATATTGGAAATTTGTTGATGTAAGAAAGTGTGTAGTTCAGGTTCAAAGTTTAAATTGTAATTCTGTAAGATTGTCCTCTATTTCATGACACTTCTCACCAAAAATCAAAAATGACATGAATCAGTGAAAAATGCAAGTAATGGTCCTTCACCTCATACACTGTGTTTTAACAAGGTAAAACACATTAAATAATAAACATAAGAAATGTGTGAATACATAAGGAAATACTGTCAGAAAAGCATTTCAGGGAAAGCAGCAAGCTAATATGTATTCCTGGAGGTCAGACTGATATCTGCATGTTACATTCCACATGATGACTAAAATAGATGAGTGAAGAAGGCACTACTAAAAGATAGCAGTTTAGAGAAATAGCATGGAAAAAGGTGAGAACATCTTGGGGCAATTTGTATGCATTGCAAATAATCTAAATTTTTGTCTTGACTAAATGCATTTGACAGGATTACTCTAATTGCCCTGTAAACACACGCTACAGGAATTTATAATAGAAACACTATATTAACAGGGATTATATGTAATACGAAAGCAATTCAGACTAGTGTGAGATAAAATTGACTTAGTGAAACATAGTTTGATTAAGATATATTTTAAAAATGCAACTTACTTTGTTATATAAAATTAAATAAAAAATACTCTATATGCAAAAAAAAAAAAAAAAAAGAAATTTGATAAGAAAGAAAAAAAAATGCAACTTACTGGTTTTCTATTGTATTGAATGTGGATGCTTTGGACATAGAGAGATATATGCATATCCATAGAAAAACATATTGAAAACATCGTAAAGGTATTTAGTATAATGGGAAGGGTGGAGTCACCATAAAGTGAGATATAGAAAGCTTTGAGAAAATTTCCACTTGAGATGTTTATTCTGCATGAAATCAAATCAAGCAATTATTTATGTACTTATTACAACAATGTTATTTCTGGAAATATACAACACAAATAATTCAGCTGTTTGTATTAATATAATTTGTATATACATTATTTTATCCAAAACTATTCAGAACTCATTTAGGTTCAAAAGAATATTAAATCATGTAGTTATAAATGTTGGGACTTTATGTCACTTCTTCAGATACTTTACCAAAGAACAATTCAATGCATGAACAATTTTATTTTGTTAAAATTTTGGCATCATTTTATATTTTAAAAGTAAATCTGTACCCCTTGATTTAATGAATAAACTTTCTAAAAATATTTTGATTACTGCGGACATTGTCCTGTTGAGTTTTTTATTGCTATCACTATGAATTTGAATAAGTCATGTTGGATGTTCTAACAACTGAAAAATGCAATTTGACATTTTTAATGTGAATACCATGATGGTATTTAAAGATGAACTTGAGCTCTGCTAATTCTATTAAACTACAGCCTGCCAATGAGGTATAAAGGATAATTAATCATTTTGTCAGGTTTGCTTTTTGAAGCTAGTCAATATAATTTTGAATAAATAGGAAGCTGCTGACCCAATAACCCTTGAATATTATAAATAGAGATGCAGCAGCTGCAAAATATTGTTCTTAGAATTCTTTGTATAGCGACATATGCATGCTTCTGTCATCCTACTATTCTGATTCACCAAACTGTTCTCTGCCATTTTAAGTGTTCCTGTAAGAGCATAGGTAATTCTCTACACACAGACACACAGACACACACACAAACACACACACACACTGTATTTTGAAGTCAAATTATGAAAAATAGGTTTAAAATAAACATCATCTTTTACTCAAAATTATGCACATGATATTGGTAGGTGACTTGTCACATCTAAATGTTTCAAAATGGCCATGCTATATCACAGTAATGAAAAAGTGATGAATGATATTCAAGCAATAGTAATGCCCTATAACAAGATGTGTCAGTATTTTTATTGGTCACTTTCAAGGAATACTTATTCTATAAGGATAGTAAGAGAAAAAATGATGTAGATTATGGGAAATTTGCATAATAAAAGGCAATAGCTTATTTATTTAAGCATTAGCACATTTTGAATTAACTACCTCACCCTACTTATATGTATTACTTCCCAAAACACTATAGTCTTGAAATTCTTTCTCTGCTGTGCTGTACAATACACTTTAAGATCTAAGACTCACAAAAGCTGCATTATTTGTCAGCTAATGTTCAAGAAATTTGAAGTGCTTTAGTGATAATAACAGGAGAAGATAAGAATTTGATCTTAAAATGTAATAATTATTCAAATAAATCCTCTGAAATCAATTTGGTTTTTATTAATAGGCTAATAAAATAAGTTCTTCTAAGGAAATGTTGGCTTGTGGCACTGCTTTCTATTCCAGCAGGTTGCATATATTGACTTCATTCACATGAATGAACAAGTTAAGAAGGATACAGCAACTAGGTAGCATTCAAATACACAACTTACATTATCTAATTAATGCCTGCAACCAAGCTTTACTTCTTAATAGATCATTCACATAGAGCTAATTGACAATGACTAGGAAATTAGTTTCCTGATATCACCTTTCAGTGTTCATGTATGTCTATACACGTCCTCAAAGATAGGAATGGAGCTCTAAGACTTAAAATTGTCTCTGCTGGGTTTACTCTTGCTTTGGGAATGTTTACCCTATGTCTGTTCCACTAGTACATGGATGAAGTAAGTATTTTTTGAGTTGCTCAGGATCTTATAGCTAAAAGCCAGCTTAAGTCTCATAAAAGATTTTAGACTTGTTTCAAACGACATTGGACTTTGTAAGACTGGAGACTTTTGAACATTAACAAATTTTGGCATTGTCATTCTTAAATGAGTCACTTTTCTTGTCATTATGGTAAAACCCTTAACAAGAAAAAAGTAAGAGTAGAAGGATTTATTTTGGCTCATTATTTCAGAGGGAACAGTCCATGTTGAAAAGGAAGTCTTGGTAGCTGAGAAAAGTTTGATCTTCATTTACAGGAGTTTGCAGCAAAGCTTGTCTATCTACATCTGAGGCAATCTGAGAGTAGAGAGAAGCAAGAGCAAATGAAGGCTAATCACATTGCTTCCCTTTTTATAACTAGGTACTAAAATTTCTAAAACATCTTAAAACTGCATCACCAGATAGGGACGTAATGAACAAACATATGAGCCTGTAGAGAATATTTCACAGTTGAATAGACAGTTGTGATTATAATAAGAATGTTCCTGTGGGTTTCTGGTCTCGTCCCCATTTTCTTATCACATGTCCTTTTCTGCATCTGTATGAACATATTTCTCATGTGGTCCTAGTCCCTACTCCAAATGACTTGACAGATTTTGTTGATCCCTTCTGGAAGGCATCATCCTCCCTTTGATGTGTGTGGGGAATGGGATGGGAGGGTGGTGGTGTGGGGCATGGGAGGGAGGGAGGTTGAGGGAACTGGGATCAATATGTAACATAAAACAATTAAAAACCAAAAATAAAAAGAAAAAAAAAAAAGGAATGCCCCTGCTCCCCATGTTTGAATGCTTAGAGAGTGAGAGTGGTAATATTTGAAAGGATGAGGTGAGGCCTTATTGGAGGAAGTGTGTCACTGGAGATGGGCATTGGGGTTTTCAAGGGCCCAAGTCAGGCCCATTTTTTCTCTCTCCTCTCTCTCTCTCTCTCTCTCCCTGACTCTCTCTCTCTCTCCCTGCTACTTGCAGATCAGCTTCTCCAGGATCATGTCTGCCTACATGCAGACATGCTCCTTATTGTGCTTCTAATAAATGTTTAATCTGAAAATGTAAGTAGGTCCAAATTGAAGACTTTCTTTTTATAAGAGTTGCTGTGATAATGGTGTCTCTTCATAGCACTATAACTCTAAGATTATAGTTGTGAGCCTATAGTTGGACTATCACAATTTGGCTGTAAAATATAATAAGGCCCAGCAGGCTCATGTATTGAAAGTTATTTCTAATTCTTTGTTATTTTGAATATAAAATTAGACCACAATTTCTGTTTGAGAAAGAACGCAAAGTATGGATTTCTTTCTAAGTAATTCTAAATAGCTAGTGTACTTACCATACAGATTCGGGACCTTGATAAATACATTATTACTTATTGCGGTAAATAAGGATCAGGATAAACAAATAGGCCGAATAGATGTTTATTCAGGGAGAAATAACTTACAACCTAGACAGATGAACACCAGGAAATTAAACCCGATCCTCTCCTGTCCGAGTCACGCCAGAAAGAGAGAGCACCTTTCTCGCCCCCTCCGACCTCCTCCCTCAGGTCACCTCCGTCCATCGTTCCACCCCCCAATGGGCGTGGTCAGTGCTACAGAAGGACTACCTCACTACAATTTCCCTTTTAGTCTAAAGAAAAGATTTAGGCTTAATACAAAACTATATACAAAACAATGAATAACAAGTGTGCTCTAAGAAAAGGAAAATCGAGAACAAAATGACTTACATATTTAGTCCTAGGGTGAGGGCATAATGGAGTTTACAATAGAGTTGTCCTAAGCTGGAAAACGTAAGTCTAGTACCTAATATATCTAACTAGGAAGAGAGAATAATAGTTGTGATAGTTTAATCTTCAACCTCATCAAGACCTGAGAAGGAAATTAACAATACTAGAGTAGACAGGAAATGCGGATGGACAACTTCCAAAAGGTGTAGCAAGGACAGAAACAGCAAGCCACCTGAACAGTCACCCTAGGTCTCACGGCGACTTTGGTACACCCAGATTTGGCTAAGGCCAAGAGAACTTGACAGACCACAACAACAGCAGGGAAATAGAATGGCTGTCTTACCCTGACTTGGCAAGGTCAAGCAGTCTTCTATATTTGTCTCCTGTAAGCACATAGGATTGCATGTCTAAATCAGTGGTCAAGGTGGGGGCAATTTTATGCCCAACAGGCCATTAGCTGAGGCGAGATTGAACTCCAGCAGGAGCAACAACAGTGTCCAACATATTTTCGGGAAAGTGCACGGTGCTGTCAGGAGCAACAGGTCTCATGTTAATGGAGTACTAATATTAAAACATTTAAATGTCATGTTCTGCATGTCTATGATGTGATTGAAGATTAAGCATCTATATCTGACTAATCTCATGGGTACAGGAAATGTGAGTGAAGATAATCTGTAATACTCGGGAACTTAGTTAAAAAGACTGATTAAAACTTTCCTGAGTAAAGCAGGAACAAATACTTAAACAATATAACTATTTACATATACCTACATGTAAATCCCTAAAATAGAGGTAGAGTATAAGTGTCAAGACAAGAGGTAGAACTATAAAGGGCAGCAAGATAAATATACCAAATTGTATCAATATACAAAATGTCTTGAATACAGGAAAAGTATACATACATAGAATATGGTAAAAAATAATGTGCATAAAATATTATAAGTGGAAACATTTAATACAATATAACAAAATATAAACTTAATTTTACATAGCTTACCACATAAGAATACACAACAATGTAAGCTGTAAAATACTATCTCATTCTTACTCAAATTCTCAAGAAAATAGGCTAATCTACCTATATCCCATCTAAACCATACCTTTACCAACCATTCCTATTTGTGTCTAAAAGATAAACCCGAGTGTAAGCATTACCCAATCCCAAATAACTAAAACCAACCAAAAGACGATGACTATTATCCCAAAATTCCAAGGGTAGGGAAAGGGGGCGTAGTCATATTAAGATTACTTCCTGCTGAAATGGGACGATGATTGCTCCAATGGATCCTGTAGGAAGAAAATTTTTAGCAACCAAATTTCTCAACAGAACTGGCTGTGACATATGTAGTTAGTCACTGTGTGGCAGAAAATTCTTGACTGTCGTTTTATTTGAAACTCTGGCCAGGGTGTAATAAAAAGGTGCACCATTATAGCTAGCTAGTCATGAGTTGTCTCGAGCAAAACAGTCTCAAACCGGTTTTAGGGTGATGTTTGTAGTTCCGATGTATCAGGTTGAGTCAAGTGGAAACGATGATGTGGGGCCCCATCTTCTTTCCGGAAAGTTTAAAGACTGTTGTTAGGAATCGTTATTATTCCTTGTGGAAAAGTTACACATCAATATTAAAGTAAAATTTTCAAGTTTTAAGGTATGCATTAGGGAAAGACAACAATAAGCATTAAAAGTATGTGAGAAAATTAGGATTTCAGAGAGAAAATTGCATAAGATATGAGTCCCCAGATTTTGTTTTTTTCTGCCTTACACCAATTGGCTTCTTGATTTAAGGCAGAAACCATAAATTTAATCTTAACAACATGCTTGAATTTAGAGAAGGACAGCCAAATCCAACTCCAAAGCCAGCATTTGTTTACAAATTTTGGGACTTCAGGAATACTAGATAGTAGAGAGAAATAGATTTCTATATAGAAATAGTTTACTACAATTAAATATTTTTTTTTACCATATATCAGATTCTGTTTCCTTAAGTGATTGTTTCTGAAGAGCTGTCTTCTCTTCTGTAGGCACCTACATGTTCATTGTCTTTTGGCTGTTTGATGATAGGTTTTCTCTGTTTTCCTGTAAAAGCAAGAACAGAACACTTCCCCTACCTTTGAGAGGCCTCCGCACACCTCATAGGACCCAGTTTGTTGGATGACTTGTCATTTCTCTTCATTAAGATGTTTCTCTTGTTCAACTCGGATCTTGATTAAGTTAGATGGTATCCATAGTTTTTCTTTTCCTGTAGATACAAATGCAAAACCCCTACCCCAACGTAACACATATCCTGCTTTCCATTCTGAGGTCAGTACATCCTTGAAATATACTGGCTGATTTAGTTTAGAAGTTTTTTTTATTGTCCAGTGTCTTTTTGTAGCTGTTTTTCCTTTTTCATCAGCATTAAGAACGTTTAATGTTAATAAAGCATTATGTAATCTGTGTTTGGGTGTTTTGGTTCCTCCTGCCTGTTTATGGAGCATTTCTTTTAAAGTACGATTGGATCTCTCAACCACTGTTTGTCCTGTAGGATTGTGTGGTATACCAGTTATGTGCTTTATCTTGTAATACTCAAAAAACTCTTTCAATTTGCTGGAGACATATGCTGGAGCATTGTCAGTTTTTATTTGTGCAGGTATGCCCATAATGGCCATTACCTCTAAAAGGTGCGTTATAACAGAATCAGCCTTTTCAGAGCTCAGAGCAGTAGCCCATTGAAACCCTGAAAATGAATCTATAGTGTGATGTACATATTTTAATTTTCCAAATTCTGCAAAATGAAACACATCCATTTGCCATATTTCATTCCTATTTATACCTTTAGGGTTACTGCCTGGTGGTAAAGTAGTTTGGTTATAGAATGAGCAAGTAGGACATTTCCTTACTATTTTCTTGGCTTGTTCCCAAGTGATAGAAAAATCCTTTTTTTTAAATCTTTGCTGTTCACGTGGTGTTTCTTATGAAACTCTGATGCTTCTAGCACACTTCCTATCAATAAATGATCAATTTCATCATTGCCTTGTGCTAGAGGACCTGGCAGACCCGTATGGGATCTGATGTGTGTTATATATATAGGATGAGTCCTCTTTTTGATAGTATCTTGTAACTGTATAAACAATGAAGTTAATTTAGTATTGTCAGGAATAAATTCTGCAGTCTCAATGTGTAAAACGACTCTCTCTGCGTATTGAGAGTCAGTAACTATATTGAGGGGTTTTTAAAAATCCATAAGTACCATGAGAATGGCATACAATTCTGCCTTTTGTACAGAATTGTAAGGGCTTTGAACCACTTTGCTAATATTTCCTGATTTATATCCTGCCTTACCTGATTTATTTGCATCAGTGTAGAATGTATGAACTCCAGAAATAGGTGTTTTTCTTACAATGCGTGGAAGAATCCAAATCGTTTTCTTTATGAATTTGATTCTCTCAGTTTTGGGATAGTTGTTGCTAATTGTTCCCAAAAAGTTACTGCAAGCTCTCTGCCAATATTCGTTATCTTTCCATAAGGAAGAAATTTCCTCATTAGTTAAAGGTACTATAATTTCTGCTGGGTCCCTTCCTATTAGCTGACGAAGTCTTAATTTACCTTTTATAATCAAGTCAGAGATCTTTTCTATATATGTTTTTATTCTGTTTATGTGGTAGGAATATCCATTTTAATATGATATCTTCTCTCTGCATCAAAATCCCTGAAGGATATTCTCTAGATGGTAATATAACCAGAATACAGTCTAGGTTTGGATCCACACGGTCCACATGTGCTTCTAGTATCCTCTTTTCTACCCATTCTAATTCCTTCTCAGCTTCAGCTGATAGTATTCGTGGACTATTCAAGTCCTTATCTCCTTTTAGGGCCATTTTCAAGTTTTTCAAATCATGCCCTTCTACTCCAATTATGGTTTGCAGTTGAGAAATCTCTCCTAGTAATTTTTGAAGATCATTAAGAGTCTGGTAGTGATCTCTTCTGATCTGTACTTTTTGTGATCTAATTTTCTGTAGACCTATTTTATATCCTAAGTAAGCTTCTTCAGCCTGGGGGCAAAACCCAGGTAAATCCCGCTTCTGACACCAGATATTGCGGTAAATAAGGATCAGGATAAACAAATATGCCGAATAGATGTTTATTCAGGGAGAAATAACTTACAACCTGGACAGATGAACACCAGGAAATTCAACCCGATCCTCTCCTGTCCGAGTCATGCCAGAAAGAGAGAGCGCCTTCCTCGCCCCCTCCGACCTCCTCCCTCAGGTCACCTCCGCCCATCGCTCCACCCCCCAATGGGCGTGGTCAGTGCTACAGAAGGACTACCTCACTACAATTACTGTTCTTCCAGCTCTATCATTTATTTGTGCAATTAAATTATTAGCCAGATACAAAATTTATGCAAATTTAACTGACACAGAAGATTTTATTGCTAACAAGTGAAAACAGAAAAAGGTTATTGAGACATCAGGGGGCTAACATTCTCAGTGGGTTACTCAGTCAATTAAACTGAATTTTGAGCACATAAGAAATGGAGTCCAGGAATGGAGACATGGCACTGGGCTTTAAAGCATTTGTTTTTCTTCTCTAGAGGACCTGTATCCACATGAGGGTTTACCACCATCTGTAACTCCAGTATCTAACACCCTCTTCCATCCTCTGCAGGCACCAAGTGTGCATGTGATGCATAGACAAGCGTGCAAAGCAAACACCCATAAACATAAAATTTAAAAATAGAAGTTAAAAAAACAATGAAGAAGAGGTGCTTATTTGCATAAACTAGGTATACTTCATGATATTCTAAAAGGTGTATCTTGCCACTGGACCTATTTTGACTTTCTTTATTTACTTCCTATCTGTCACAAGTTGATCAAATCTGCTCTGAAATTATCTCGCTTGCCACAATTCATTGCTATATGACAGGCATGGAAATATCAAAGACAAAGGGACAATGAACTAAAACCTCTGAAATCTAAACACTGTCTCCCTAAAGTTGTTCTCCTGAAGTATTTAGTTGTAGCTTACTAATAAGAGTAATCCCGTATAACAGACATGATAACTACATTAGAGATCATTCTTAAAACTCTTTCCTAAAAACTATACATCCATAGTTCATTTTCAAATTGTAAAGAAGCTGCAGTACATTGACACCAAGAATATCCATCCATTGATGAGAAAAATAGAATATGTTCATTGCCATGCTTTCACCACTGAAAAATATTTCATATTATATTTGCAATAAAAATTGTGGGAATACTTTGTGATATCTACTCAATGATACCCACTTTTCTACTTTCTCAGTATATAATGAGAATCCTGCAATGTTATAATTCTTTCAAAATGATCCTGAGATTATTTCAAATGAATAAAAATCAGTAAAATCTCTTTCCTTGTGTGTGTATATCAGAGAGAGAGAGGGGGGGGAAAGAGAGAAAGATAGGAAACTTTTTAGAATTTGACTAATGGAATGTTCTCATCATACAAGGTTTCTTTTCATTGGTTTATTGATATTTTCTTTCCTTTTTTGCTAACATGATCCTGATTTTCTTTATACTACATATTTTTACTTAAGTCACAGAGCATCTGTAATGCCAAAGTTAACATGCCATATTAATAAGAATATAATTAGAAGCATGCATTTTATTCTTTAATGTTGTTCCCCTGGGCACCAGTAGAGAATATTATTTATAAAATGCAACATGTAAAGCATCATAACCACTGACATGTTCTCACTGAAGAGGAAGGGTAGAAACTTTTATTTTCAGTATATTAACAGGGAGGTTGTTTTGTGTTTCTGAGGCTGGTCAAAGTCTATTTACAGTTTAGATGCTCTGAAGAAAAGACTTGTTGATTTGAACACAATCCTATTAGAGCATTAGATAGAAGGTGATAGATTTTGTTATCACTGTGATAAACTTCATCCAATGTACTTTCAAAAAAAGTAAATAAAGAACTACAAGATGCTTTTGGTTCAGCTACTTAAGCTTTAACATTGAAAGCTTCATTTGAGAAAGTTCTGATCATATGGACAACAGATACCCAAATGTGTCTTTAATTTCCTTTAAGTAATCAGTTTTGATTCAGGCTGAGAGCTAAATTTTCTAGTATTTATTTACTTAATATACACAGTGTCAATTATACTCCCAATATTGTCCATTCTTTATCATTCTGCTTAAAAATTTGTGCTTATTATAGCTCTTTTTCTTATGGTTATAATTGCTTTGTAGCAAAAAATAAAAGGCGATATTCAATTTATTGTTTTTTTCCATGTCTGAAGTAGCAGAGATAGTTCTTTTCCTTTTCACATTGTCTAACCTTGTAAAAAAAAAAAGCCATTTAATAAAAGGGAAAATGTAAAAATGGAAAAAGAATTGCATCTATAGATTGAAACAGAGTTGAATAATGGATTTGGTTATCATAAAAATAAGACTGTTGTATAGGTTTATAGAACTTGAAAGGTGTATTTCGAGGACAAATGAGTAATTGTCATCTTTTATTAATTTTTTTCAAAAGCTTTTGTATTATTTTTTCTGTCATACCTATCATTTCCTTATTACCTATGCTCTAGCATATTATTGGGTCCTTTATTTTGTTCTGAGCAGTAGCTATCCAATTTCCAATGAAAATTTGTAATTTCTCCAAACCACTCAGCATATGCTTCTCTTTACTCTTGTTTGCTTTTGGTGGTGGCATTTGATACTGTAGATAGTGGAGTGTGGATAGAACCTTCTTGGTATTCTAAACATCTTTGAGACTCTGAAAAGTCCCTGTGATTTAATGCACCTCTGTAAAATCTTTTGCACCTCTGCTTTTACCATAAGAACAATCTAAAAGAAATGTTAGTTCATCAGCAACCTCTCCACAATGAAATCAACATTACAGAGCAAGATCCAAGGCATAATCCAAGTCAAAGCATGAACAAAACATCAGGTTTAGAAACATTTCAAACCCTTACCAGCCAATATGGAGAGTACTCAATTACTCTGAACATGTACTGATTAGCTAGAAGTAACATGGCTACATAGTACAAACTAGAGTAAAGGGTATTTAATATCTGCCCTACAAATATTAAAAGCAGTTTTAGAGGAATTAATCTGTAATACATTTCAACTGACTATCTCCAAAAACAAAAGCATACATTCATGAGATGAAACAACAAAGTCTAGACAGTGAAAAATGGAGCACTCACTGTACCTTCTAGCATTCTAAAGAAATTATCAACAAAATAAGACTTATAAACTGTGCGGAATCACAGAGCAAACTTAGCATCTTAACATCCATCTTTCCTACTACACTCTTAGATACTAACATACTGGAATTTTCCATTCCTCTAAGACTGTTTTCTGTTAAGCATATGATGCAGCCTGATCCTGAAAGAGTCCCAGCTGCAAGTTTATCGTACAGCAACTTATCTTATAGAAGAACACCTGTATCCTGCTTGGAAGGATATTCTGCCTCCTTCACATCCTCCTTTTGGCCCATTTACTCATTTCTTCACTACCTAAACTCTGTGGTTATATTCAATAAACAAGACTTGGTCAGAATACTGTCTTGTCTCCATCTTGTGTCGCTTGTCCCCTCATTCTCACTTCCTTCCTCAGGGTCTCCATTGACTTACCCTTGGGCTAAGGCAATAAACTAAATAAAGACAGCCAATGGAGACAGTTATCTTGTTGAGTAACCAATAAAGAGCATGAGGATTTTAAATTTCTTGTACCTGTGAGAAGACTGCTTTCTGCTTGATGTCCCTTCTGGTGATGGAAAATGAATGATTCTCTATTTTTCTCAGAGACAATTAGCTCTTCATGGCTACAAGGGTGCTCATCCTTTGTAGAACACGGTTATTGGAAATGTGATTTAGTTTACATAGTTTATAAGACCTTAGGTCTGACCAGAAGTCATAAGACAAAATTCACAAAATAAACATTATAGCAAAACAAGTTCACAATATTCACAAAATCAACTCATGAGGAAACATTCCTGGTTATTTGTCCAGATTCTGGCTCCTATCCTTATTACAATATCACATTTATGTCTTCACCCTTCTTATGTCTTCTACACTTTCATTCTATTTCTTCTCATATGGTGATAGTATATTTCCTTAGGTCCCAGTATAAAAATTGCTCCTCATCTGTTTATTATGATTGTGACAAGGTCTAGATCATGTACATAAATATATATTGGATTCTGATTCATATATTTATTCTTGTGAGCAAGTTTGCTTTGGCACTTATGAACCTGTTATTGATTTGAAATTTGATGACGTAGTAAAATAAAGTATGACTGAACTTTACCATAAAATGGAGACCCTTAAGCAATTTTTAAAATTTCATAATCTATACCTTCAAGAAAATATTATGACTTGATTGCTTTTTCTTGTTTCCATTTGGGAAGGAAGATCATTAAACAGAGAAGAACAGGGCCAATGTAAGACCAACAACTGTTTATAAATCCAGGATATTGAACACAGATGTTTATATATAAATATTAAGTTTAAATACAGTCTACAGATCTACACCCTAGGATGCCTTAGCATAATTATAATGTACATAGCATAGAAATCTCACAAAAGTCTTGCTCCAGGAGTTAGTGGAAATGGGACTAGGGAAGGATGATGATACATACATCACAGTGTACTCACCAGTCAAGAATTGGTACATAAAGTCTTCTGAGCTTTTTTTGAATCAACGCTCATAGAAAGAAGATGAGACAGGGAAGCTGATGCACTGGCCTCAATAGTAAGTCTTCAGTCCATTCTTCAGCACTGACTTTTCTCTCACTAGGCACCACTGTTTCTATGTGGAAAATAGCTATCTGCTATCTCTCAACAAGTTGTACAGAAAAACAGATTTGTCTTTTGATCCAACATGACTTTACAGGGTACTCATATAAAGATGTTTGACTCCTTGTAGATTTTGTTCACTTTCTGCATTTTTATATGTGTGCTATGCAATTCAAGGCCATTTGTAATCATTTTTTCCCTTTAATCTCAGCCAGCACTTTTAAGAACATAATATCCCCTATCTCACACATTTTTTTAAATTTTATCATGAGAAAATGATTGCAAAGACCTTTTCAATAAAATAATTATATTAATTCTTTTAGATATTCATACATACAATGTATTAGATCATATTCACCTACTGCTCCTCCCCTTAAACACTTGGATACTTACCCCATACAACCACACTCCCTCCTTACTTTATGTATTCTTTTGTTCCCTTTTAAAAAATAGCCCACTCAGTAAAATTTGCACTCCCTATATTTATATGAGTTTGGTTTCATCCACTGGAACATAGAAGCTATATACTTAATGAAAACTGACTCTCTCTGCCTTAGCAATCACCAACTTTAAATAGCACTACAATTGCAGATGGAGAATTGTGAGCTGTTCCCCCTCCATGACCTTGTGTAGGTATTTTGTGAACAATCACAGTTGCAGTGACTTTATATGTGCATTAGCCCTGTCATATCCAGAGAACATTATTTTGCCCTCATCCTCCCTGAATTTTTCTTGCAATCTTTCTGCCACATCTTCTGAAATGATCCCAGAGACAAACAGTCTTTAGAAATGATATAAGCAGCCATACATTCTGATTACTATTTGCAATTGATAAAAACCTTGTAGTTTAGCAATGTGTGGACAGGTAATATTAATATTTGCAGATTATATTGTTTTGATGCATCTCTCTGAATAAGTTGGAAAGTTGTTATAGTACCATGACACATGATGATATCTTAAATATATAGTACATTTTATATTAAGAAATAATAAGAGGACTTTATGATGTCTCAGCAGTAAAGATCTCTCAACCTCTTGTAGAATTTAGTTCCTACAATCCACTCTGTTGGTTCACAACCACCTGTAACTACAGCTCTAGGAAATTCCTTGGTCCTTTGTAGGAATCTGAATTCACATTCAAATATTCATAAACAGGTACACACATGTAATTAAAAATGATAAAAATAATTTTTAATTTAATTTTTTAAAAATTCATTATTTTACATGTCGATCCCAGTTCCCTCTCCCTCCCTTTTACTCTATCTGCCCCCTCACATGCACCCTGACCACACTCTCCTCCCATCCCCCACCCCAATTCCACATGTAGGGCAATGCCATCCAGGTGGGGTCATGTAGATCTGTCAGGTCTACAGACCTGGTTGCAGAAACACATAGAGACACCTACCTGAACAAGGAGGAGCTAACAGGCCCCCGGACTGATAGCTGGGAATCTAGCATGGGACTGACTCAGGCCCCCATGAATATGTGTCTCAAACAGAAGGACTGAGCAGTCTGAGGGACCTCAGACAGTGGAACCAGGATGTATCCCTGGTGCATAAAAATAAAATTTAAAAAGTACATAAAGTGAAAAATGAATTCCTAACTAGGAGATATAAATGAAGATAGCAGCAACTAAGTTATATATGGAGATAGTTTCAGAAGATAAATTTTGAATGAAAAAAGTCAAGTTTTGTTTTAAGGTAAAATTAAAGGTGTTTCTGAAATGGTAAATGAAAGCTAAGGACAAAACCAAAAATGTAAGCACACCACAGAAAGTTTGAATAAGACACAAAAAGATATACAGAAGATAATATTTAAAATGAAAGCTGATGATGGTGATGGGTGGAAGGTGCTTAAATTATGATGTTTTTAGTTCTTTGAGAATTTTGTATGTTTTTTGATAATATTCAACTTTTCCCAAATTTATTCCCCCTTCCCTGTCCATCCACCCATTTTGTATCATTTCCCCCAGAGACAATTTTTTTTCTGTCTTAACATCCTCGCTCCTGTGTCCTTCCACTAGAGCTGCTATTGTTTTTGAAGTATGATTTCATTAATTCTTACTATAACAATAATTTATATATAGTACTTTTCCTTGCTTCCACTACAATAAATCTAATTTTGTATTTTGTCCTTTGCAAATATTATTGAATTATTTTCTTGTTGATCAAAGAATCCATTAGAAACCTGAGAATATGGACATGGTCAGGAAATAAAACAATGTAAAATTATCACAATGTTTGAAATACTATTAGATCCCACTTGTGGACTTAGTAAACAGAATATAACACTACATCAATTTAGAGTCAACATTTCTCTTCTAAATAATTAGTGGAATTCAAGATGGACATAGTAAAATGCTTCTTTTCCTACCACAATGAAAGGGATCAGTCTGAGGAAACAAATATTATTATCTCTTATTTTATTCTTTAGATCTAGTCTGTACATCTATATTTATATTATTTGATTAAAGATGTAACATATTAAATATACCTATATTTTCAAATTACTGGCTATAGAACAAAAAAGATAAGTTTTACAGGTAACACATCTATACGAATCTCCTTTACCTCAGCATTAAATGCTTAACATTGTAAGACTATATTAGTCATGGTATTCCAGAAGTCACTAAGAATAATATTAAAACTCATGTAATGTTCTATATAATGTATTTTATATATAAGAAAACAAAGAACAGTGATATACTACAGGTTTCTGTTTAAGGCTGAAAGACATTAATTGACTTCTTAAATGTGTAGATTTATATATTTTACATAGTTTCAAAGATGTTTAGAAAGCAAAAGAAAATAAATAATATAGTTTAAAATAGAAATATCACTATTAATCCAAAAAAACAGAAACAAAAAGGAATGAAGAAAAAGAAACACACTTTACAGTTCCCATGATATCTAAATATATGAATTAATTTAACAAAGTCAGTTAACTCCAAGTACTAAAATCTCTAATGGGCCTGCACTAAAACATGTAAAAAAAAAATCAAAAAATAAGAGTTACTTGAGTGAACCAGACCCAACAACATGAGCATGGGAAATCAAGCCCTGGCTGTCATTTGCATATGCCATACCCTCCCCCCTTGGCACTTGTGGCTGATGGGAGAGCTGGCCCTAAATTTCTAAGATTAAGAAAACTTCATGCCTCTCATCGGCTGAAACATTCAGGAAAGTGGCCCCCGATGGTGTAGGTGGGAGACTCAAATCCTCAGGGGATGAAAGCAGGAGAATGCACCCTGCCCCTTACTCATTGCTGCAAGTGGTGAACTAGCCAGGGCAATGCAGAAGAGCCCACTCTGGTGGTGAGGACAAGGGAGAGCTGGCAGGCCCACCAACCCTGCAACCACCCTGAAATAGGGTTATGAGTTGTCACATGCCAATATCTACTCCATCTGTGGTTTTCTGGGGCATGTGAAGTAGCTGGTCTTGCAGACCAAAAGCTGCATGGTCTCTGTTTGCAGGATTGCCATGAGAGTAACAACAGGATATCCAAGAGGAGTCCCACTGAGGGACCAGTATCTGTAGTCAGAGGCCTTAAAACAGAGCAATAACTCTTTGCAATGAACACCTGCAAATACAGCTGTATGGACTAAAGGGTTTACTGCATAATTCACTGTGTCACACTACAGCTTCCAGGAGGAGATCGATTTTTCCTTTAATTGTTTTCCTTTGTTCTCTTAAATTTTATTTTATTGTGCGGCAGAGTTTGCAAGGTCACAGGCAGACAGGAAAGTATGGAAAAATGAATGAGAATGAGATGCATGTTGTGAAAGATACAAAGAATAAATGAAAAGAAAGTTATTCTTAAAAGTAGAAAGACCCTACATGTGGAATTGGGGTGGGGAGGGTGGGAGGAGAGAGTGGTCAGGGTGCATTTGAGGAGGCAGAGAGGTTAAAAGGGAGGGAGGGAGGGAAGGAGAAGGAACTGGGATTGACATGTAAAATAATAAATTAAATAAATAAAAAGTAGAAAGAGAAAAAAATTGTCAACTCTAAGAGATCTTAAATAACATTAATTTCTCATAATTTTATCATATAATATAATTATTTCTGAAATAATAAGCAGGAAGGAAAATATTTGAAGGATAACACACTTTTATGTTGTATCCACTATTTTTATAGCCTAGTGTATCTTTCAGTAGGAATTAGAGGTGTTTCTTGTTGCAGAAGCTGAAGGTTAAAGAAGAGACAAAGCTGGTTAAAATGATATAACATTTAGTAGCTGGGTGTTTAGCTCTAAATGAAACATTCATATTACTTCCTCTACAGCCCAGAGTACATGACAAAAGAGTGAATAGAAATAATTTAAGTGCCAGAGATGAAGAAAACTGTTCTGGAACATTGTCTTCTAGATATGGTATAGCCAGTGGTATCATGAACACACAGCAGATGTCATTCTAAAGTGACCTGCACAAACAATTAAACATGGGTGTGTGAAGCCAAGTGAATGTTTAGTAGTGACATAGTCAGCCCCTCAAAGGACCTTAGTGCCTCCAACCCATGGAAATTCAGAAGCCATCTTCTGACCCAAGTAGGAGTGATTTCAGTGGACCACTTTGTGAAAAAAAAAAAAAAGAAAGAAAACAATTAGCAACTTCAGGTTCCTCCTCCTGAATAACTGCAACCTGACAATGCTCCACTACAGAAACCTCCCACTCCCACTGAGACTAGCTAACTCCTTCTTATAATAAACTTAAGCTTCCTGGTCACATCTCTATGAGTCAACACAGCCCACCATATCCCAACTGTGTATTTACATTTCTTCAGTGTCTGCCATTTTTTCATTCCCTCAGTGCTCCAGGCAGGTTACCAGGACCAATCCATTTATGATGTGGCACTTTGGAGCAGGGAGAGAACTATTTGGGAAGGCAACAAAAATATGAGACAGATAAAAGAGATTAGTGTTAGATAAATATAGTCTCAATACAATGTATAAATACATACATATATATATACAAAATTGAATTTAAGAAAAATATTGTTTATGCTATAAAAGAAAAATGGATATAAAATAAAATTGTTTTTATAACTTTATATTACAAGAAATATTATGAAAACCATAAAATATTTATAGAATACATACATAAGAAAATAATAATTGAATCAAAATCTGAACTCAAAAGTAGGTTAAAATAGAGTAACTAAAGGACAAAATATTATATGTGCTATAGAAGACAAACAAAAACAATATATAGCTAAATAACAAAATCATAGAGGTACTTCTTTAAGAAGAATTATTTAAATAGAAATGAATTAAAATCACAAATCAAAGAGAGACAATATCATTAATAGCCAAGATGAATAATTGATCTGTTTGTATTTTATAAATGTTTTACTGTACATCCAAAGGTACAAAGGTTTAAAATATGACATGAGAAAATAGACGTTTCATGTAAATAGTAACCAAAAAATTGTACTGAGATGCAAATATTATCTTTTTAAATTTAAAACTTGTTACATTTAACAAGAATAAATTATTAATAAAAGTAAGGAAAAGAAGATAGTATAATTACAAATATTTATATGCCTAATAATTAGATCTCGGAAAGCATAATGTAAAACTGACATAGTTGAAGTCTATTCTATAATACTTGGGAAATTTGTTATCAAACATTAATTAAAACATATATTAGCTAAACAGTTTGAAAAAAGGTTAAAAAAAGACATAGACTAGCCACAAAATTGATGTGTTTTATCATTATTTTTGTCACCCTTTCCAGATGCATAAAACACAATCTTAATATCTTAGAATATGACTGTGTTTTAATATAAGTATGTTGAAAAATAATTCAGATAATATACAATTGCATTTTTAATCTAAATTCAATATTACTGCTTTAAATAAGAATTGTGGGCCAAGTTCTTTACAAAGACTGATTGAAGAAATACAGAGGAAACAGCCATCTGTAAATCAAAGGAAGGTGTAGTGATATTTATGATTTATTAAAACTTGCCTGAGGATTCAGAAAGCAAAGTCAGAAACAAGCTATAGAAACCAGGCACACACCTTTAATCCCAGTAGCCAGAAGCTAGGAGGCAGTGGTGCATACTTATAATCCTAGGACACAGGATTAAGAGGTAGATAGATCTTTCTGAGTTCAAGGCCACCCAGGGATATAGGAGTTTAAATCAATATAAAAAAGTAACAGATCACAAGCCTTTAATCCCAGCATTAGAGGGGTATAAAAGATAGAAGCAATTCTTCACTATTTAGTAGGAGGCATATATTCACCAGCCATGCTGAGGCGAGACAACAGTCTGAGGCTTGATAAGAGCTCTTGGAGACAGGATCACCCTTTCAATCTGAAGTAGAGGCAAGAATCTAGTACCTGGCTGATTCGCTTTTCTGATATTAACCTTGAATCTGCTCTGGGTCTTTTATTTATTTATGATACAGGAAGAAGCTTTTGAAGAAAAAAAAATTCTGAAAATACTTCCCCTTCTAATTTTTATAGTCTTTATCACTGAGAGAAAACAAACTTCTTTTATTTAATGTACTCTGTCTCTTGTACTTTATATAGCATTCTTATGAAATTAATGAGGATTTGATTCCAGGAAAGCGTGCTGCTTTTGAAAATATCTACATATATGGGGATATCTTTTAAACTTGTGGCAGTGAAAAGCTGGAAGAGGGTCCTGATTAATATAAGTAACAAGTTTGCACTGAAGAAGCTGCTGTGGAAACACAGACTTTAAGAAGCAATTTGGAAGGGATCTCAGAAAGAACAGGCAAATGCATATATCAACAAGACAGAAGAAGTCAAGACAATCAAATGATGAATAATACAATAAGTCTACTAAGCCTAACAAATCTATACAGATCACTGTCCTCAACACAAGCAGAATCTATTCTTTTCAACTATATATGAAATATTTTCCAAAACTCTTCATATGTTGTAAGGTAAAAAATAATCTCAATAAATTTAAAAGGTATATATACAAATTACATAACTATAATTAAATGGTATTATAAAAACATAACAAGGAAAACAAACATTCACTTAGCCATGATAATAAGATGTGAATGCCTGCTGTCACCAGTATTCAGATACTGGAAGTTCTAGACATAAGTGATAGATTAAATGTCTACATACATATGTAAATTCAAATTGCACAGAAATGAGTTACAATTTTTCTATTATCAGGTGACATGATCTTATATTCAGAAACCCCCCTAAGAACCTACCGTTGTGCAATATTTGTATACTGTGTGAAGATCTTCTGCTGTGACTGGTTTAATAAAAAGCTGAATGGCCAATAGCTAGGCAGGAAAGCATACACAGGACTTCCAGGCAGAGAGAAAAAACTCTGGGAAGAGGAAAGGTGGAGTCATGAACCAGATGCAGAGGAAGCAGTATGGGCAGGATGGGGATGAGGTAACAAGCCACATGGAAGAGCATAGATTTTAAAATATGGGTAAATTTGAGATGTGAGAGCTAGTTGGGAAAAAGCATAAGCTAGGGCCAAACTTTCATAATTAATGATTTCTTCATGTCATTATTTGCGGACTGGCAGTCCTGATGAGAAAGTACTGTTACAGTCTACAAGATATTAACAGATTCAATAAATTAGTTAAGCAATGTGCAAGGTGTAATCAGTATTTGAAACCAAGTAGTTTTTCACAATGTAGCAATTACAATTTTGAAAAGAAAATAGTTCTTTTTACACAGCATGAATAAATATTGAGTAACACGTTTAAATAATAATATGTAAATGTATGTTGAAATAGAAAATATATTGCTGAATTAAAATTTAGAGGATTTAAAGAGTTCCAATGGCTTTTTATTTTCATTTTATTTTTTTTTTTTTTGCAATACTAGGTCCTCATGTATGCTGTGACACTGAACTCTAGTCCTAGCCCCTAAAAGACCTAAATTTATACAAAGACACCTGGTCTTCATAGACAGTAAGATTTACCATTATAACTAGTGCTACTTTTAAAAACCTAGGAATTTGACATGTGTTTTTTTTCTGCAGAAACTGGAAAAGCTGATTCTGAAGTATATATTGAATGTCAAAAGCCCTAAATATAAACAAACTTGAAAAAAATTGAAGTATATACACTAGTCAACTTGTAAGTTAAATATAGAGATATAGTAGCAGTAATAATATACACTATGAGCATAATGACAATTAAATACAGTAGGAAGGTAGAATAAGAAGGTCTAGTGCCAGGCATTGGTGGTGCATGACTTAATCGAAGCACTTGGGAGGTTGCAGATAGTATAACCTCTAGGCAAAAGGCCCTCAAATGTAAAAGGAAGTGAGTTACCAGATGGTGAGTAGTGTTCTGTCATGGTTTATACAGCCTTCAGTTCCTGCCCTGAATTCCCACACAGATGCACTAGTACCAGGAAATGTAAGCTAGATAAATCCTTTCTTCCTGTAATAGCTATTAGTCATGGTGCTTATCATGGGAAAAGAAAAGAAACTAGAACACATGGTCAATTAATTTAAAAAAAGCAGTTTCAATTCAATTCAATGAGGGTATCAACAATTTTTGACAGAAATTGCACAGATAAACATTTGGATATAAACTCAGGAGTGGTATGTTTAGATCATATTAGTGGGTTTATAAAGCATTGAGAAGAAGTTATCCCCCCATAATTACCTTTGATTCCCCAACTCCCATATTCTTGGTAATGTATTGATTTTAAGGGAAACATTGTTTCACAATTTATCTTTCACTTGCCCCCTCAAGATTTAAAATAGCTGTAAATGGGTGGAGGTTTGAGGTGGCAAGGATTCCTTGAAGCCCACTTAAGGAATATTATAACCTCATGGTAAACCTTGACCAATATAGAACATTATTATTTTATTTCCTTTGGTTCATTTTAATTTACACTGTTATATGATTTTTAGTCGAAAGATTGGGTTCTGCCTTCTTTCTTGGTGGAAACAACATGACTCCGCAAACTGCTCGTAAGTTTACAAAATTAAAGGCAGAGTGGAAAATAGTGGAAATACAAGAAGAGAAAAGAGCCCTCAACATAAATCTGGTAGATGCCTTTCCCATGAGCTGAGAATTAGAATTCCAATATAAATTAACAACATTTGTTTAAGGCTTTACATTTGTAAACACTTAATTTTCTGGGATTTTACCTATAAACTCCGTTTATACTAAAAGACACATCATAAACCCTTTGTACAAAGATTGAGGATCCAAGTTTGCCTTGCAGAGAGTAAGTACAGCACCTACAAAGCCACTCTATAATCTCTCTTTTCAAAATGAGAGAAATTATAAAGGTATTTCTTATAAACCCTTTTAGATGCAACATGTTACATATGACTGATACTAAGACACTTAATTGTGACTTTCCCTTGAGAAGCATATACAAATAGGTTGGTCTTTCCTGTTTCTTAATGCCTTTTTCTTTCCATTAACACTTGTTTTAATGTCTTCATTAAATATTCTATTTTCGCAGACAGAAAACATGCAAAAAGTATTTAACATCCTTATTCATCAAAACTGCAAATGAAAACTGCTTTTAGATTCCATATCACCCTAGTTATGTGGCCATCAACTAGTATACAAATTCTGCCATAGCTGTAAGAAGGCTGGTTTAATGGAATAAGAAATATGACACATGTAAAATGAGGGCAGAGAGAAATAATAATGACAATGGGACAATTTTGTCAGGAAAGGGGGTGAGATAATGTCAGAAATAAGGGGATTGCAGGTAAGAAGTTAACCAAAGCAAACAGGATATGAAAAAAAAATAACATGGAAATCTAATGTTCTATAATCCAACCAAAAAGGCAGATACTGTATATGACTCGATAATGGCAAGATTACGAGTTGATTATTAAACAAAAACTTCAATGCCAGGTATATGATTACTGCCATAGGAGTTGTTGTTCCATTAAACCACAGAAGACCCAAAAACAATGCAAGCTCTTGCTATTCCTCTGATTTCCATGCCAAAACTATTTGATGACATCATATTGCTGAAGTTATCACACACTGTTCTATAGGGGGGGAAATCCAAGCTTGAACTGAGCTGGAAGCTTCTTTCCTGCTGGTCAGCTTTCATAGTATGGGACAGGTTCAATGACTGATTCTAATGGTATAAATGCATCACTCTTGTGACTAAGATGTCAGCTTTATGAACTACAACAATCACCTGCCTGGAAAGAAGTACCTTTTTGTACAATAGTGGGACAACTATTACATGGGTAACCAATTACTCTTAACTTGCTTTATTTAAGACCTGACCCCCAAAGGGAATGAATGTCTAGAACTAAACACCCATTTCAAATAATAGGAGGCTCTTTTTTTTTTTTTTCAGGAAGAACATACACCACTAAGTAAATTGAAATAAGCATCCAAACACCTTCTAAGTATCTTTTTATGTCCACAGATAAGAGCTACTCTGATCATTAATCAGAGAATGTTTTCCTTGGAATGAATTGAGGTGAATGTAGGGACCCATATTTGTATAAGAGGTTGAGAATAAGTGCCAGTTGAGGACATAATCTGAAAGACAATATTTTAGTGTTTTTTTTTTAAGGATAAGGGGTCATTGAGAAAGAAGAGGTGTGATCTTAAGAGGAGGTATGTCACTAAGGGTGGACTAGGAGGTTTCAAAAGCGCCCCTCTCTCTCTGCTTTGGGGATTTTGTTTCAACCCATAAGCTCACAGCTTATGCTCCAGTGTCATGCCTGTCTAGCAGATGCAATGCTCCCTGTCATATGGCTATGAAGTAACCATCAGAAATATAAGAAAGCCATTAATGAAATCTATCTTCTCTAAGTTGTCTATGCCAGGCAACACTCTTTGATACCAGCTGACAGATCAGGATATAAGCTCTCAGCAATGTCCCCACCATGGCTGCCTATCTGCTACTTGTCATGATGTTCATAAATTCACCCTCTGAAACTGTAAGTAAGCTCCCAATTAAATGTTTTCTTATATAAGTTGCTTTTGTCATGGTGTCTTTCCACTGCATTAAAAATAACAAAGACATACAAAAAAGTAACTAAAACACACATGTATATATAACGTATATATACATACATACATGTGTATATATATACATATACAGAATCATCTCTGTCAATGAAGTTATTTCTGCTACTAATTCTGTCCAGCTTCTGAACTCAGAAAATATGTGAAACTTTTACTTTCCCTTCTTTCTTTCTTTCTTTTTTCTTTTTCTTTTTTTTTTTTTTTTTTTTTATGCCAGATAAAATCCTAAACTGGTAAGACATAAAATTCTGGGAGACTCTGGGGATTCTCAGGTACTGTTGAAAAACTACCCCAGCACAACCTCATAAAAGCTCCACTCAGACATCTGTTGCTCAGACTTCTACTTTTTTTTTCCCTCCTTTTCCTCCTCCTCCTCTTCTTCTAAAGGAACAGTGATATTTACTCTATGTGTGTTTTTCTTTCCTTATATGAAAATATAAACCTGTAGAATCTACATTCCACTTAAGATATAGTACTTTTATTATTTCTATTGTTTGGACAACACTATATATATATATATATATATATATATATATATATATATATATATATATATATCTGTGCACCACATGCATACCTGGTACCTGTCAAGTTCACCTGAGGGTAATAGATGCCTTGGTACTGTGAGCCACCATGTGTGGTGCTGGGAATTGAACCCAAGTCCTCTGGAAGGGCAATTAGTGTTCTTAATCACTAAGAAAAATTTCCAACCCTAATACCCAGAATATTAAAAAACTACAGCAGATTATGTTATTATAACAACAATTTCAAATAAAGAACTTAGTTATTTCAGTTTGATTGCTATGAAATTCTACCATTTTATTTTTAATAATTTTATACACGTATTTATACACGTCCATCATTTCCCTCCACTCCATTTTTCCTTATCATTATCATAACATTCCTCTCTCCAATAAATATGCTCATTTTTCAAGTCCACCAAATCTGCTTAGTCCTGCTTCTATGATCATGGTTATAGAATAATTTACTGGAGCATGGGGAGATTTTCCAGAGACAAATCTCTGAAGCAATCACACAAATGGCATCTTATGAAACTAAAAAGCTTCTGTACAGGAAAGGACATCATTTAAGTGAAGAAGCATCCTAAGAATGGGAAAAAGTTTGGCAACTATGCAACTACTACAGCATTTGTGTCTAGAATATACAAATAACTCAAGAGACTACAAACACATATACATACAAACAAACAAAATTAAAAATGGGGCATGAAACTAAACAGAATTCACAAAAGAAGAAATGCAAGTAAGTGGCTGAGTTTTTTTTTTTTTTTAAATGAACAAGTTATGTACCCACCAGGGATATGCAAATTAAAACAACTTTGAGATTTATATTTACCTCAGTTAAAATGGTCAAGATCCGAAAATATGAGAACAAATGCTGGTATGGATGTGGAAAAAGAACTCTTACTCATTGGTGGTAAAAGTGCAAATTAGTGAAGCCCATGTGGAAACCTTTGTGTAAATTACTCAGATAGCACGTACATCATATGAAGTAACTACACCGAAAGAATATATTCCCAAAGGACTATATAGCTTACTAAGGAGACAATTGCTCAGCCATGTTCATGCATAGATGTTCTCATCCTCAACACACAAGAAGTGGAAAAAGCATAGGTATTCATCAACTTTTAATGAAAATATTGTATGTAAACAGCATGAAATACTACTTAGCTCTAAAGAAAAATTATATAATCAAATTTTCAGGTAAACTGATGGCTCTAGACATAATTGTTCTGCATGGAGTATCCATATTCTGAAAAGCAGAAATTACATGTTTTTTCTAATATGTAGATGCTAGGTTTGAATCTTTATATGAGTGTTTTTAAATTGGAGTACCCATAGAAGTTAGAAAACTACAAAATGGCCATAAGGAGAACTTCATGGGAAGGAGAAGAAAGAGCAGGTTGAATGAAGAGAAAAGGGGTAATAATAGAACAATGAGAGTATGTGTATTATGAGTTCAAAGAGTAGGATAGAAAAGAGAGTATATAGAGGGAGAACTAACACTAAAAGCCATATGGAGAAGTAATCCTGTAAAAGCTTCTTAAAGTAAATACATATGCATACAGAAAAGGACTTTAAAAGGTATAACCTAAGCTGATACAATGACTCTCCAAGGTACCATCAAGTATCACATTTAAAAGTTTGTGTTGAGAAATATAGGTCATTTCTGTTTTTAATCTGATGTTTAGTTGGTCCCATAGAATTTCTAATACATTAAAGCATATTACTATTGATTTTCTTACCCCCCATAACTTGATAGTGAGAGCCTGTTGCTGAAAGTAGTAACAGTAGTGATATAGAAAATGGCTAGCTTTTGTATTGCTAGAAGGTGCATTCCAAGCTACAGGAGGAGAAACATACACAATTTCACCCTGTCATAAAACCTTCAATTTACAGTAATAGCTGTGCACTAGAGCAGAAGTAACACAAATGTTTGGGAGTTACCAAGTACTGTCTTCTAATTGGACTTAAAAGTTGATATATAAAACAAAACTTAGACTTGTTACCATTAACTGGGACTAAAAGCCATGGCATGGTAGGTTATAGGCTGTAGAGTACAACCTGCTATCTATTCTGCTAAAAAGACATAGTTATAAACTGCCCCCTAAGTCTTATTCTTCCATCACATATCCCTTATCAGAGAAGGTTTTATTGATTTTAGGTGATAATTCATACAGATACCTACAATTTGTCCACATTCAGATAATAAGACAGTGGGGTTCTCTTCTCTGAATAGGCCATTTATATGTCACTTCTTTTCCCCATGGCTCATGGAAGAGCAGGTGAAAAGATTTCAAGAGTCAGGTGGAGTAGATGTCTGTAGCAAAGGTGTATTTACTTGACATAGTAGGACAGTTGTATATATCCTTCACATACAAGTCTTGGACAAGATGGAGCAGACATAATGCCCTGGGGGATGGTGGAGGAGTTCATGAAGTCACACCCTTAGCTGAGGAGCTATTGGGAAATAGAGAATCAATACTCTGGCATTTGTGACCTATAATTCAGAAAGTAGAATTTCATTTTTCCCTATTTGTATATAGCTCCCTCTTGTCAGTGATCAAAATCTTTGGTTTGCCTGCTCTACTTTCTTTTTTCCTTTCAAACTCCAATAAAACTACCCCTGATTTCTCTTCCAAGTCTGTTTCTAAATTTATCTAATAAACTAAGGACACACAAAAGGACTACATGCTGTAATACAATAATAGGGTTATTCTTCTTTTTGACTTTTGATTAGCCTACATTCTGATATCCTTAATTGGTGAACTAATTTACATTCAAATTAGTTATCCATAATATTACTTTTTTCTTAAATCTTCAACAACATATACTATTTTTATTCTCTTGTTTTCTTTGATAAATGTTATGATGGGTATGAGACTGAATTTCAATGTGGGTTTAGTTAGCAATTTCCCAGTAGTAACCATGTTGAAAATTTTTCCATATATTTATTGGTGATTTGTATTTCCTTTGAGAATGTTCTGTTTAATTCTTTTGTCATCTTATTTTGTTACTCATTCTTTTGGCCATTATTTTAAGTTATTTTGACATTAAATTATTCCATATTGCAATAAATAGTACATTTTATATTTATTTCTGTTGGAAGGGATACATAGTGGTTTGATTGAGAATGTTCCCATAAGCTTAGGTTATATAACATTTGGTTTCCCAGTAGGTAATGTTGTCTGGGGAGCTTTTGTGGTTTTGATGGAGGAAATAAATCAATGGAGGCAGGTTTGGAGAATCTGTAGCCTGAATCCACTATCAATTCACCTTTTCCTTCATGTTTAGAGTTGAAGATGTGGTTTCTCAGCTTCTTTTCTCTACCACCTCACATGGTCCTTGCTGCTGTGCTTTCTCCATCAAAATGGATTTTTATTCATCTGGAACCATAAGACACATTAAGTTTTTCTTCTATAAATTAATTTTAGTCATGATACTCTATAACAGCAACACAGACAGTATTTTCTTTTAAGAGGCTGCTTTAAGACCTGGTAATACCAATGAGGTAGAATTTTCTGAAACAATCCCTTTAGTGTTATGTATTTGTGCATTCAAATCTCCCTTAACAGAATGTAATGGCTTACAGACTCTGATTACTAATAATGCCCAATTCCTGAGAGCTAATTCAAAATGCATGACTCCTTACCCTCCTCAGATCCCTGAGAACCTAGCATGGTTGTGGAGGTAACAGATAGTTGTGTTTGTGTAGACCATCATAACTCAGGGAAAACTTTGGGTATACATTGCCCTGAATAGCATGCTGGCTGCTGGGCATAACCCCACATAACTGTTTAAGTGTTTGGTAACAGGCATTCTTCTTCTTCTTCTTCTTCTTCTTCTTCTTCTTCTTCTTCTTCTTCTTCTTCTTCTTCTTCTTCTTCTTCTTCTTCTTCTCCTCCTTCTCCTTCTCCTTCTCCTTCTCCTTCTCCTTCTCATTCTTATTCTTATTCTTCTTCTTATTATTATTAATTTACATGCCGATCTCAGTTCCTTCTCCCTCCCTTCCTCCCTCTTACACACTCTGCCCCATCACATCAACCCTGACCACCCTCCCCTCCTATCTCCCCAGCCCAATTCCACATGTAGGGCAATGCCATCCAGGTGCAGTCATATAGATCTGTCAAGTCATTTGAGGTAGGGACTAGGAATTCTCTCCTGTCTCTAGTTTAGGCAGTATCCCTCCATGAGGGATGTGTCCGCAAGGTCCTTTTGGGCACCAGGAATACATCCTTGTTCCACTGTCTGAGATCCCTTAGACTGCTCAGACTTTCTGGTTGAGACCCATACTGGGGTGGGGGGTGGGGGCTGAATCAGTCCCATGCTGGATTCCCAGCTATAAGTTAGCTCCCCCTTGTTCAGATCAGCTGTCTCTATGTGTTTCTGCAACCTGGTCTAGCCCTCTCCCTCTGCATCTGGATTCTAGTTCGACTCAATGATTAGGTATGGGTGTATACTTCTGTTTCCAATAGGTATAGATGAGGGCTCCATAATGGTGGATAAGTTAGTTGTTGATCTCACTATCCGGGAAGGGCATTAATGGTAGCCTTTCCACGGTTGCTCAAATTGTTAGTTGGCTGCAGTCTTGTAGATATCTAAACATTTCTTTAGGTTAAGTTTTCTCTTCAAATAAATAGTGGCTCCCTATTTTATGTTCTCTCTCTCTCTCTCTCTCTCCTGTTTTCTATTCTTACCCTGACTCAATCTTCCTAGTCACACATGCTTTCATCGCCACCCCTTTTCCTTCTCCTGCTTCTCTATCCATTCACAGGCCCCCCACTTCCCATGTGCTCTGGGGCATATGTCCCTTCACCCTTCTGTGAGGGACTTTATATGAATCTCTTATAATACACCTTGTACCCTAGTTCCTCTGTTGATGTGAATTATAGGCTGATGAATCTTTGCTCTAGGTCTATAATCCATATATGAACGAGTACATACCATGTTCCTCTATTTGTGACTGGGTTACTTCATTCAGGATGGTTTCTTCAATTGTCATTCACTTGCCTGAGAATTTCAAGATTCCATTATTTTTTTCTGCAGAGTAGTATTCCATTGTGGAGATGTGACTCATCTTCTTTATCCATTTTTCAGTTGAGGGGCATCTAGGTTGCTTCCAGGTTCTTCTTATTACAAATTATTCTACTATGAACATAGTAGAGCACTTGTCTTTGTTGCATGTATGTGGATCATTTGGGTATATGCCTAAGAGGGGGATTGCAGGGTCCTGTGGTAAACTAATTCCCATTTTCCTGAGGAACTGCCATACTGATCTAAAAAATGACAGTACGAGTTTAGACTCCCACCAGCAGTGGAGGAGTGTTCCCCTTCTTCACATCCTTTCCAGCATAAGGTGTCATTGGTATTTTAGCCATTCTGGCAGGATTAAGGTGGTATCTCAAAGTTGTTCCTCTATTGAGAATATTTTCTTCAGTTCTGTACCCCATTTATTAATAGGGTTATTTGGTGTTTTGTTGACTAGTTTCTTCAGTTATTTATATATTTTGGAGATAAGCCCTTTGTTAGAGGTAGTATTCGTGAAAATCTGTTCCTAGTCTGTGTGCTGCCGTTTGGTCTTGCCCACTGTGTCTCTTGCCTTACACTAGCTTCTAAGTTTGAAGTGGTCCCATTTATTAATTGTTGATCTCAGTGTCTGTGCTACTGGAGTTATGTTCAGGAAGCAGTCTCCTATACCTATTTGTTTAAAGGTGCCTCCTACTTTCTCTACTAAGATGTTCAGTGTGGGTGGACTGATGTTGACGACTTTGACCCATTTGGACTTGAGTTTTGTGCATGGCAACAGACATAGGTCTATCTGCAGTCTTTTAAACACCATCATCCAATTCTGCCAGCACCATTTGTTGAAGAAGTTGTCTTCACCCCATTTGTATTCTTTTAGCTGTTTTGTCGAAAATCAGGTATTCATAGGTGTGTGGGTTAAAATCAGTATTTTCAATTCAATTCCATTGGCCCACCTGTCTATTGTTGTGCCAATACCAGGCTGCTTTCAGAATTATAACTCTGTAGTAGAGATTAAAGTCAGGGATGGTAATGCCATAGGATTTGTTTTATTGTACAGGGTTGTTTTAGCTATCCTGGGTCTTTTGTTTTTCCATATAAAGTTGATTATTATCCTTTTAAGGTAAGTGAAGAATTGTGGTAGGATTTTAATGAGGATTGCATTGAATCTGTAGATTGCTTTTGGCAAGATTGCCATGTTTACTATGTTTATCCTACTTATCCAAGAACATGGGAGATCTTTCCATTTTCTGGTATCTTCATCAATTTCTTTTTTTAGAGCCGCAAAGTTCTTATAATATGGGTGTTTTACTTGTTTGGTAAGTTTTACCCCAAGATATTTTATGTTTGTGGCTATTGAAGAGGGTGATGTTTCTCTGATTTCTTTCTCAGCCTCTTTGTTTTCTGAATAAAGTAGGGCTACTGATTTTTTTTCAGTTTATCTTGTATCCTGATAGTTAGCTAAAGGTGTTTGTCAGCTATAGGAGTTCCCTGGCAGAGTTTATTGAGTTGATTATGTAAACTACCATATCATCTGCAAATAGAGACAGTTTGACTTCTTCCTTTCCCATTTGGATCCACTAGATCTCCTTTTGTTGTCTTATAGCTTTACCTAGAACTTCAAGAACAATATTTAAGATATATGGAGAGAGACAGAAGCCTTGTCATGTTCCCGATTTTAGAGGAATCAGCATAACCTTCTCTATAATCAGTGTGATATTGGCAGTTGGTTTGCTGTATATTGCTCTTATTATGTTTAGGTATGTTCCTGTTATCCCTGATCTCTCCAGGACCATTATCATGAAAGGGGTTGAGTTTTTTCGAAGACTTTTTCAGCATCTAGGGAGATAATCATATGGTTTCTCTTTTTAAATTTGTTGATATGGTGGATAACAGTGATAGATTTTTGTATGTTAAACCATACCTGCAATCCAGGGATGAAAACTACTTGGTTATGGTGGATGATTTCTTTGATGTATTCTTGGATTCTGTTTGCCAGTATTTTATTGAGTATTTTTGCATCGATGGTCATCAGGGATATTTGTCTGTAGTTTTCTTTGTTAGTTGTGTCTTTGTCAGGCTTGGTTACCAAGGTTACTGTGAACTCATAAAAAGAGTTTGGCAATGAACCTTCTGTTTCTGTTGTGTGGAACAATTTGAGGAGTATTGGTATTAGTTATTCTTTCAAGTTCTGGTAGAATTCTGCAGTGAAGCCATGTGGCCCTGTGATTTTTTTTTGTCAGAAGCCTTTCGATGACTGCTTCTATTTCATTGCGGGTTATGTATGGGTCTATTTAAGTTATTTGTCTGTTCTTTATTAAATTTTTGTAAGTGATATTTATCAAGAAATTTGTCCATTTCCTTTGAATTTTCAAATTTTGTGGAATATTTGTTTTCAAATTATGACCTGAAAAGTGTCTGGATTTCCTCTGTGTCAGTTGTTATGTTTTCCTTTTCCTTTCTGATTTTGTTAATTTGCATCTTCTCTCTCTGTTTTTTTGTGTGAGTTTGGATAAAGGATTGTTGATCTTGTTGATTTTCTCAAAGAAACAACTCTTTGTTGCATTGACTTTTTGTATTGTTTTCCTAGTTTCTGTTTTATTGATATCAGCCTTCAAATTGATTATCTCCTGCATCTACTCCTCCAGGGTATGTTTGCTTCTTTTTGTTCTAAGGCTTTCAGTTGTGCTGTTAATTCTCTAATGTGACTATCCTCTGTTTTCTTCATATGGGCACCTAGTACAAAGAACTTCCCTGGCAACACTGCTTTCAAGGTGTCCCATAAGTTCAGGTATGTTGTATCCTCATTATCATTGAATTTTAGAAAGTCCTTAATTTCTTTCTTTATTTCTTGTTTGACCCAGGTGTGGTGCAATTGCACATTGTGCAGTTTCCATGATTTTGTAGGTTTTCTGCGATTGGTGTTGTTGCTGAATTCCAATTTTAAACATGGAGGTCTGATGAGATACAGGGGACTATTCCAATTCTGTTGTATCTGTGGGGGTTTGTTATGCCACTTAGTAAGTGGTCAATTTTATAGAAGTTTCCATGTGCAGCAGAGAAGAAGGTATATTCTTTTGTGTTTGGATGGCATATTCTATAGATGTATGATAAACCCAGTTGAAACATAACTTCTTTTAGTTCTTTTGTTTCTTTGTTGAGTTTCTGAATGTTGGTCCTCTCTAGTGCTGAGAGTGGTATGTCGAAGTCTCCCAATATAAGTGTATGAGGATGTATGTGAGGTTTGAGTTTTAGTAGCCTTTCTATTACGAATGTGGCTGCCTTTGTATTAGGGGCATAGTTGTTCATAACTGAGACTTTGTTTTGAGGGATTTCTCCTGTGATGAATATGAAATGACCGTATTCATCTCTTTTGATTAATTTTCGTTTGAAGTCTAACTTGTTAGATATTAGGATAGCCACACCTGCTTACTTCTTGGGTCCAATTGTTTGGAAGATTTTTTCCCAACCCTTTACCCTGAGGTAATGTCTATCTTTGAAGATTAGACATGTTTCTTGTATGCAGCAGAAGGATGGATTTTGTTTTTGTATCCATTCTGTTAGCCTGAGTCTTTTTATAGGTGAGTTAAGACCATTAATGTTGAGGGTGAGTAAGGACAATTGATTGTTGATGCTTGTTTGTTTTAGATTTGTTGTTGGCAGTGATATTATGAATATAGTTGTCCTGCTTTACCCATGGTTTCTGGTGTAGTGAGATTATCTCCTGCCTACATCTTTGTGGGCATAGTGAACTTTCTTTTTTTGGAGTTTTCCTTCCAATACTTTCTTTAGGGCTGGATTCGTACATACATATTGGGAGAATCTGGTTTTGTCATTAAATATCTTGTTTTACAATTTATCACTATAAGAGTTTTGCTGGGTATAGTAGCCTGGGCTGGCATCCCTGGTTTTATCCATTTATCACTATAAGAGTTTTGCTGGGTATAGTAGCCTGGGCTGGCATCCCTGGTCTCTTAGTACTTTTAGAACATCTATCCAGGACCTTCTGGCCTTGAGGGTTTCCATGGGGAATTCAGGTGTAATTTTGATAGGTCTGCCATTATATGTTACCTGTCCTTTTTCCTTCACTGCTCTTAATATTCTTTCTTTATTCTGTATGCTAGGTGTTTTGATTATTATAAGGCAACGGGTCTTTTTTCTTGTCCAGCCTATTTGGTGTTTGTTATGCTTCTTGTACTTTCATGGGCATGTCCTTCTTCAGATTGGGAAAGTTTTCGTCAATGATTATGTTTTCGGCACCTTTGAGCTGGGCTTACCCACCTTTGTCTATGACTATTACACTTAGGTTTGGCCTTTTCACTGTGCCATACATTTCCTGGATGTTTTGTGTTAAGGATTTGTTGGATTTATGATTTTCTTTGTTTGATGACTCTATTTCCTCTAGATTGTCTTCTGTGCCTGAGATTCTCTCTTCCATCTCTTGAATTCTGTTGGTTATGCTTGAGTCTGTAGTTCCTGTTCATTTGCCTAGTTTTTGTATTTCCAGCATTCCTTCAGTTTGTGCTGTCTTTATTTTCTCTATTTCAGTTTTCAAGTCTTGAACTTTTACCTTCACCTGCTTAATTGTTTTTTCTTTGCTTTCTCTACCTTCTTCATTTTTCTTAATTAATTTGTTCATTTCTTCCACGTTTTTGTTTTTTCTTCCATTTCTTTAAGGTATTTTCTCACATCTTCTTTGAGGGCCTCTATCATTTTTATTACGATATCTTTTAAGTTGTTCTCTTCTTCTACATTTGCTTTGTTGTGTTCTGGTCTAATTTGTGTAGATTCCCTAGATTCTAGTGGAGTCATTCTTGTCTTTTTGTTTGGTGTTTCTTGTATTGTGATCTTTCCATAGCTTCCTCCAGTATGTGTTGGTCGTGTCTCTCCCTCTTTCTATGGTACTTCTCTGGTGGCCTTAGGTGGGTCAGAGATTTTATGTCTGTATCTATGGGTGGTTCAAGCTCTGTAGGAGGTCTCTCCACAGACTGGGGCCAGGTGATGGGGGTCAGCAATCATACTTTAGCATAAGATTGGCAATGGGAAGGTCAAAGATCCTGAAGACTGGGATGTTCCTTATGCCTATAAGCAGATCTAGCCTGGGCCTGGCACACTCCAGCTGAGGCCTCTTTTTCAGAGGCCCTGCGATGGGGGTCAAGGATCCTGCTGGCAGGCACTCATAGTGGTCCCACATAGATAGGTGGATCTCTGGGTGGGCTCAGAACTCCAGCAGAAGACTGGTGGGGGGTCGTAGACCAGGCAGGTGGAAATTACAGGTGGTCCCACATGGATAGACAGGTTTAGTGTGCTCAGACCTTGTGTGATATTTGTAACTATTTTTGTACTACTAATTATATATTTTTTGCACCTTCCAGAAGCAGAAAAGCAACACTTGGTTCTTCTACTGGAGCCATGACTTTCATCTCTGAAGTGTTTGGAGGTTTTGCTATCAAGCCTGGATTGTGTTTTAGTTTCTCATTGACCTTAATCAATGGAAATAGTAATTAGGAGAGACCCTAATGAATCTCCTGTACTTCAGATGTAATGTATCATACCCAAATTGTGGAAAAGCAGTCCATTTTTCCTTGATATTCTCTATCATTTGACCCTCCTAGCATGATTTTTCGTTTCATGGCTTGTGGTTGTAAGGTCATCAGATATTCAAAGTGGAATTCTTAGCTTTCAGTTCAATAGTATATTTTGCTTTTCCTGGCAGAAGTACTTTCCCTTCAGGAACTTAAACTCATATGTTAGGAACAAGTTTTTGCTGTTTTGACTTTTTGCTGGGCTGCCATCCAGTCCCCAAATAAATCACATACACCAAGGTGTATGCTTACATTTAAATGCCAGGCTTTTGCCTGACTTTTTACTAACCAGCTTTCCTTAACTTAAATGATCTCATCTATCCTTTTCTCTGGGCTTTTTCATTTACTTACTTATGTATATTGGTGGGTGGCTGTATGGCTGACACCTGATATCCTCCTCCCCTTCTTCTCTCATTGCCCCTTCTTCTATTCTCTTTCTGTTTATTCTCTCTGCCTGCCTACCCCATCTATCCTTTCTCCAGCCTAGGCTATTGGCCATTCAGCTCTTTATTAGATCATCATGTATTTTAGACAGGCAAGAATCATAGCATCACAGAGTTAAACAAATGCAGCATAAACAAAAGTCTCATACCTTAAAATAATATTCTACCACAGGAACACATGTTGTTGTGGGAATTGATAGAAAAGTGTTCCGTAGTGGGTTGCTAGAGGTGACAGTGAGTGGATTCATTCATATTTCTACCCATTCATTTCTGCATCTATATATCCTGGCTATAGAAAAGACAGTATCATATATTACATGTATATTTAAAAAAACACGTTTTAAAAAGTATAATGCACTATAACTAGGGAGATGGTTATCATCTAGGGACTGCCAAGTTCCAACTTCTCTGAAGCAAACAAGGAGGTCCATTTAGGGTGAGGCCCAGAGTAAAGAGTCTATTAATTAACTTTGGGCTGGGAGTTTTATAGAACCCTGTGTCTTTCTCTTTTCCTTACTGGTCATATTTAGATATGTGCTCTGTGCTTTAGTGCTGTCTTTGCAATTTCTTCTGGGAACTAGAATTCATCATTGTAGGGCCCTTGCTCCTGCTTTCCATATTTACCTATGTCCCATGAACTCTTCATTTCCCCTCTTGAATTACATGTTTACATATATCCTTTAAATGCTTTCTCAGTCCCCTGTCTCAGATATTGATACTGATTGCTGTTGGTGATGGAGCAATGATCACTCTAGTGTTCAGGATTCCTTGATCAAGAAGAAAAGACCTCTACACGCTGGAGTTCTCAGGCCATTTAAGGGGCCTGTAGTGAAATATAAGTGGGCACTGTGTCAGGGCCTCTAATTGTGTCTGACAGCTTTGATGTGCTAGAATAGTCTACAATTCATTTACTGCCAGAATACTATTATTTAAAATAGTCTAGCAAATGAAGGGAGGATACCTTAGCCCAAGGGTTGGAGTCATTAATTTTTCTCCTCAGGACATAATGAGTTTAGAATCAAAATTGCTGAAAGATTGGAGAGGCCAGTGCAGTAAAAAGAAGATAGCACAAAGTTGTCCATTCTCAGAAAAATCTCTTATAGTAGTGATTGTCTATTTAGTTGGGATAGTAAGAAGAACAAAAAGACTAAGATGGATATTGCATAAATACCACATGAAAAATTCCATTGGATTATGAGAAAAGAAATGTACCACTGGAGAGATACTCATTGGGTTCTTCACAGGTATGAACTGTATGGATTACCATTTCTTAACTATGATGTGAAGGATCCAGAAGTCCATGCCAGCTTCCTAAATCACAATAGGAGTGGATAAAATGAAAGGCCACATCTCCTAATGGTGCCACTCCCTATGTGTATATGTGGACCATTTTTATATAAACCACCAATGCTTTGGAATTTTTGGTTCTAGGCCATGTGGTAGTCATTACCATAGCTATGTCCTTTCCAATATCTTCTGTTTTATCTACTGATGTCAATGTACCTTCTATGACCAAGGATCTCAATGCGTGGTTCAGGACTCCTTTGGGAGTTGCATATCAGCTATTTATACTAAAATTCTTAATAGTAACAAAATTCCAGTTATGAAATAGCAGCAAAATAATTTTATGTTTGGAAGATTCACCAAAACATGAGGAACTATTTTAAAGAGTTGCAACATTAAGAAGGTAGAGAACCACAGCTCTGTGATAAATGTGATATCCTTGTAGGCCATGTTTTAATGACTGTTAACAAGCTTTCAACTTGGACATATTGTTCTGAATTCTTGGTGTATCTACCTAATTCTTTTTTGATATATTTAAGCTGTGCTAACTAAAATGCTCTCTGGACATAGGTGGGTGTGAAGTTGTCCATCATCTTCCATGACAGAAACAGTGACCACTTAGAATGGGCAGGAAACATAATGTTAAATTCTTTAAGGTCCACTGGTGTACAGAGGGCAGGTTTCTGGGAGCATTGGGGTAGACAGTTTGGGATCTATGTATTTTGGTAACAGGATAACAAGTTTAGGTAGGTAATACCATGATTTCGAAAGTATGGCAGTAGAACCATAGACGACTATCAAAATAATAGGATCAAATTGAAAACTATGGGCCTATTCTGGGTTGTCTCAAAGATAAATTATATATATATATATATAAAGTATATATAGGGAACGTTGTACAATTTCCCCCTCCTATGCAGATATGGTCTACTTGAAAGATAATATAATTGTAGCTCCGCTGAGGTACCCATTTCTTTTGCTACCACACAGAGCACATTTAGGCCATGCCTCCTGACAAATGAAAATCAGAGTTTGTTGTTTGAAAGTATAAGAATCTAAATGTGCCTGGGGTTTGAAAAGGCAGTCCAATGGTCACTTTAGAAGAATCTTGAATCAAATTTGTTCCTTTAGCAACAAGATGGAAGAGGAAAGATAATAAAGACTTGAGTTGAAATTTCCTTTTCCCTACTTTAATTTTCTACTCCACCTGGAATGTACTCCAAAGGCTATTAAAACAGAATGGTTAGGGAGGTTTAGTCTGTCCAACTATTTCTGTCAGGTGGACAAATAAATTGAACATCTATGGAAGACAAAAGGCCAAACTGAGGGCGAGAAAATAAAATAATATCTTTAGGGGAACAAACCATCACCTTGATGATGAAAGGAGACCCAGAGCTGAGAATCTGTTAGACTCTCAGTGGGGCCTCTGTGCCCTCTGCTTTACCCTACTGAGCCAGTTTAGATAGCTGATCCATGTATTTTTTTTTTTTTTTGGTCTGTTCACACAATGTCTTGTGGGAACAAGAAGTTGCCATTCATATTTTTCCTATCCTCATATATTTCTCCAACTCTCATTGTCAGTTCCTGGAGATCCCTGGCCCATCCCTCAAGGATATTGCCACATAATTGACTCTGTAACTGTCTTTGAAAGGCTGTTCCACTGTTTAATTAAGATTCAGGATCATGAGAAATGTTGGTAAGATCATTGAATTCCGTTAGTTCAGGCCTACTGCCCCACCTCTTTAGCTGCAAATCAAGTTCCTGGTCAAAAACAGTTCTTTACAGAATATTATGAAACTCATAGTCTCCTCTAATTAGCAATAGGAGTTTTGTCATTTCTTGTCTTTCTTCTAGGCTCCTATCTGACTTTGCCTGTTTGAATAAAAAAAATAAAATAGAAAGAAAGAAAGAAAGAAAGAAAGAAAGAAAGAAAGAAAGAAAGGTGGGATTAGCAAGTACTGAGCTAGTTAAATTATTTGGTCTCCAAAGACTTGAGAACAAACTAAAATTGTCTGATTCACCTAAGATATGTATTCTACTGAGATTTTATCTTATCCTGGTCCATTTGAAACCTGACCCAAATGCTAGAAGGAAGGACATTTTATGTGGAGAACTTGGAAGTTAATCTCTGCCTGGAGAAAGACAAACCTTTAAATTCTTTTAACATGCCTGTATCTCTCCTCTTTCTACTATCTTTTCTGCAACCAGGAAAGGAAGACAATACCATAGATCACTGAGTTTGAGGCCAGCCTCATCTACAAAGTGAGTTCTAGGACAGCCAACACTACACAGAGAAACTGTCTCAAAAAACCATAATCAAACAAACAAAAAGACAAAACCATCTTTATTTTAACCTAAAGATTGAACAATGGTTAAATATCTTTCTTTGTCTCCACACAAGGGTTATTTATTTTGTCATAACCATGTTAATCTAACTTCAATGGTTGCTTTTAAGGGAGTAACTGTTCATATTTAATATGCAATATTCGTGGATCCCATGGCCTCCTGCCCTGCTAGGATATAGGAGGATATAGGCGTGTTCCTTCATGGAGATGAGCTCACACTAGGTAAAAATTAACCAGGTGGCTTTTTTCCTATCTTTTTGGGAACCAATCAAAATGCTGATACCCATAAACCTTCCCCGGACCACTGAGTCCTCAGGAGGCTGCTCTATTTCTCAAATTCCTTGTGCCACTACCAGTCAGTTAGTCACATCACAATCCTCTTATGATTTCTTTCCTTTTAAGTTTTACATTTCTGGATTCCTAGTGGGGTTATAAAATTAGGAGATCCAGAGGCTAAAACATGGGCTCTATTGCCTTGTGGTAAGTTCAATATGTTTTCCATGTCAGACTAAAGAGGTGTGTTTGATTTTTGCTAATTATATTTAGGTTTTGGTTCAATATTTTAAATAGCTTTCTAAGAAGGTTGGCCTGGATAGATGGCTCAGCTGTTAAAGGCTAGGCTCACAACCAAAAATATAAGAATGTCAAGCAGTGTTTTCAAAAATGTTTGCTCCCTCTTCCAACTCCCATGAACTTTTTTCTTTATCTTTTTTTTACTTCCAAAGCACTCAGTTTGTGTTGCCCTAAAACTCTTGGGAATACAGCCTGCCCTGGCATGTGGACTATGTTTCATGGTTCATATCATTAAAGAAAACTGACACTCTCTTTCCCAACAGCTTTCAATCCACACATATTCAGCTTCTGGTGGTGTTGCACGTCCTACTTTACCACATCTATGCTGGTGTTATGTGTCTATTAAGCTTAAGAAGGTCTTATACATGTAGTCACAATTGTTATGAATTCTTATGTGTAACTTGTTTGTCTCTGAATGACAGGTTCTTTATATTTACCTACAATTTATGGCTCTACAACCTTTCTTTTCCCTCTTCATTAGAATTAACTCCACTATATTATGAAATATTCTAAATGTAGAGTTTATTACATTATATTATAGATGGGAGATTGACAAAATAAGCCATGCAAATAGATTTCTTATTGCAGAAGACACTTACTTGAGAGATAAAATTTAAAATAAAATGGTTTTAAAAAGACAGCGAGGAGCTGGGTATGGTGGCACATGCCTTTAATCCCAGCACTCAGGAGACAGAGGCAAAAAGATCTCTGTGACTTCAAAGTAATCCTGGTATGCAGAGTGAATTCCAGGACAGATAAAAGTTACACAGTGAAACTCTGTCTCAAAAAATGAAAAAGTAAAAGAAGAAAGAGAGTAATAATAAAGCCATGTAAAAATGGAAAGCTCAGAGAGAATCTGGATACTGTACAGTGTTACATTGTCTTTTTATCTTTTGACTGCTGAGGAAATAACAATTGTTAAAACAAATGATACTGGATCAATCCAATTTATATATTTTAAAAACACTTTGACTTCCAAATTTAAGTCTAAGGACAAGTTACTGGGGAAAAGGATTTCTATTTTTGTTTCCACAGAAAATGAAAAGCTGTGGATTTCTTCCAGACTAATGTGGCTTGATCAAGCCAGACCCCCTGAAACAGAGTTGCAGGTGATCCAACATTCAAAACAGTTGGGACATAACAGCCTTGCAGACTACAGCCAAGATATCTGTGTCTTCTTGGGATACCCATGACAGTGTCCCCTACTAGCAGGAAGCACTTTGGAAAGAACGATGCCCACATTCCCAAATATATAAATGTTGCTTTTCATTTAAATGGGGTGAGTTATAAATGGTTAATGACAGCATCCAATCTCTTTTTAAAGGTTAAAAATGGGATTATGGTATAGATATGAATACTTTGTTTTGGAATTGATTTTCATTTATTGATACAATTTAAGGTCAATTTTGTGATGTGTATATTTCTCCTTTTGTTTAGATATTGTGTTTATATAGCTCATTTAGATATATGATGTAGTGCAGATTATATATAATTGCCTATGATAGACAAAACTTAGAGTTAAATTAGTTAGGTTTTTCAAGATACACAGAGATGTATTTGAGATAGATAGGCATTCTTCAAATCTTTCAAAGACATACAGAATATGGCATTTAAAATGGTTTAGGGTTTTTCTTGACAGTGAGACATAAATGCTCCTGGAAATACCACCTGCATCAGAAAGGAAGATGGACATCGAAGAAACGGGTTATGAAGTTTGCTTTCAATATGGCAAATCTAGCCATTTGGACAAGATACTGCTCTTGTCTGAACTGTATGACTTTATGCTATATAAACTGTACATGCAGGACCTACAAAAAAGTTCCTGCTTCATGGAAGAGTCTGCCAGACAGTCTGCAGGAAAAAGAGAAAAGTGACTGACAAACTGTCAATACAAGAAGACAGTTTAAAGTTTCCTGCTTTGGTGAAGAATCTGCCAGACACAGTATAGCCTATGTGCTGAAGATGGGAGGTTACAAAAGAAGTTCGGGTGACTGACCAGGCAGTGAGTTGTCTTTGTCATTTCTAAAGTTTATATACTATCCTTCTGTAGTCTTTGAAGACAGATAGTTACGATTATAGTTTTCCTTAGTTAGGATTAAAGATAAGTTACATATAGGACTTTAGACTCTCAAAGATAGAATAGATGATGAAATATTTTCTTAAATCTTACTAAATGTTAATGGACTAAATATTGTTAACTGTGATTCTTATTTGATAATTGTTGTGTAATATATTTTGCTATGTTAAGGTTAAAACCCTTCTTTTTATTTTAGACAGAAAAGGGGAGATAATGGGAGATGTCATTCTGTAAATATGTTTCTCATACTGGTTAGTGAATAAAGCACTGTTGGCCAATAGTAAAGCAAGATAGGCAGGACTAGGAGACAAGAAGGATTCGAGGAAGTAGTAAGGAGGAGTCAAAATGGAGAGATTGGGGAGACCAGATGCCAGCCCCACACCCTGGTAAGATGAGACCATGTGGGTGGAAATACTTAGATTAACAGAAATGGGTTAATAATTAAGACAGAGATAGCCGAAAAGAAACTTATAATTGGCTAACAGAATTATATCTAATACATGGTCTCTGTGTGTTAATTGGTGCTGGCCTCATGGTGGGACTGGCGGGACCAGACTGGCTTCTGGAAAAATCTTACTCTTACATACAAGAATATAGGCAGTAGAAACAACTAATACTATAGACACAGAATAACCAATGCCAGATGAGTGCAGACTTTCTCAACAATTAATGATGTTAAAAGACAGAGCAAAATTAATTTTCAGATAGGCGTAGGCTATGAGAATATATCACTCACATGACCTTTATAAATATAATTACCTGCAGACATGTTCCAACTGATGAATTGATTAAATATTAATGTCAAGATAAGTAGTATAAAAGAGCAACTGATGAGCCTTAAATATCAATGAATCATATAAAATTAAACATATAATATTGCAAACATAAATGAATATCAAAAAATCTTGAAAAGAAACTGTTATGTATCAAAACCCAATAAGTATTTATATTCCTTGATTAAATGAGCCTTATTCAGAAATGGGGAGTAGGAGGGTAAAAATTAAGTGCTCTAGACCATATAATATAATGAATACAGTAATATTTTAGACTATCTTCCCAAATGAGTTCCAATATTAGCAGTTTCTATAGAAATGTCTTTGTAGTTTTTAAATACTGATAACTTTTTAAAAATTATAATTATAGCCTACTGATTCTAAATATATATACAAACTTTAGTTTATTGGGATATAGGCAAATAATAATGAACTTTCCAAACCCTCGTTAGAATTGTATAGTTAAAAGATAGCATGGAGGTAACATAGTTTATCTTTTACAAGAGGTCTAACTCTCCTACCTCTTAATATTTTACCTCAATGAAATACATATATATTAAAGAAAATCAGACTAGTATAAAATTATCAGCTTTGTCAATGAAATAATTGAAACAAAGTACCTGCCAGGAGCTATACAAATATAGTTGGGGAATTAAAAACCTCACATGTTGATGATATCAGCTTGAGATGAAATTGTATTTTTGTTATATTCAAACATGCTGGACAATCAGTAAAATTGTTAGTATTTCCATGTCAAGCAAGAAATTCTCACCATTATCTTTGCAATGTGAAGCAGAGGATCTAAATATATTTGACAAGGGAACAAGCTATGAAATAAATTTTAGATTAAGAATTTGTTTTATAGATAATTAAGATAATCTATGACATCTATTTTATCTTCCATATTCCCCCATTCTCTCTTTATTATAATATATGAAGCTATGACATATTTTTGTAGTTTTGATACAAAACTAGACATACCTGGGAAGAGGGGAATCACAACTGAGGAACTGTCAACATCAAATTAGCCTACATACATCTCTGTATGGCATTTCTGGCTTGTGCAATGATATAGCAGAGCCGAACTCATTGTGGAGGGTGCCATACTTTAGCTCAGTGGTCCTGGACAGTTTAAGAAAGATAGATTAGAAAGATTGTAAACAGCATTATTACCCATCTTTTTTAAGGCTATAATTCTGTTTTTTTTTTTTTTTTAATTATTTTTAAATCTTTTACATATCAATCCCACTTGCCTCTCCCTCTCTTCTTCCCTCCCATGCTATCCACCCTCAAACCACCCTCCCATCACATTCCTCCCCCTCTCCACAGAGAGGGTGATTCCTTTCAGGAGGGATCAACAAAAATCTTCCAAGTCATTTGGAGTAGGAACTAGGCCCTCCATCCTGCCTCTAGGCGAAAGGGGTATCCTGTCATGAGGAATGTGCTCCCAAATTCATTTCCTGCAACAGGGATACATCCTGGTTCCACTGTCAGAGGTCCCTTAGAATGCCCTGTAATTCTAACTGAGACCCATGTTCAGGGGGTCTGATTCAGTCCAATGCTAGATTCTCAGCTATCAGCCTATGGGCCCAATAGTTCCCAGTTATCAAGGTCAGCTGTCTCTGTGGGTTTCTGTAGCCTGGTCTTTTTCTTCCTCTCTGCATCTGGATTCCAATTCTGCTCAGTGTTTAGCTTTGGGTGTCTGCTTCTGTTTCCATCAGCTACTAGAAGAGGGCTCTATGGTGCTAGAAAAACAGCTAAAAGTACACAATGGGAGGAGGAAAGCATCTTCAACAAATGGTGCTGGCAAAACTGGATGACAGTGTATACAAGACTGTAGATAGACCCATGTCTATCACCATGCACAAAATTCAAGTACAAATGCATCAAAACCTCAACATAAATCTAGCCACACTGAACATCTTAGAAGAGAATTTGGGAGGTACTCTTGAACAATTTGCTACAGGAGACTGCTTACTGAACATAACTCCAGTAGCACAGACACAGAGATCATAAATGGGACCTCCTCAAACTGAGAAGCTTCTGTAAGGCAAAGTACACAGTTAACAAGATCAAAAGGCAGCCCATAGACTTGGAAAAGATTGTCCCCAACCCTACATCTGACAGAGGGCTGATCGCCAAAATATACAGAGAACTCAAGTAACTAGTCACCAAAATACCAAATAAACCTATTAGAAAATGGGGTACAAAACTGAAGAAAGAATTCTCTATAGATGAAATAAAATAAGGCTGAAAGACAGTTAAGAAAGTGCTCAACATCCTTAGCTATCAGAGAAATACAAGTCAAAACAACTTTGAGATACTATCTTACTTCTGCCAGAATGGCTAAAACTAGAAACACCAATAACAACATATGCTGGAGAGGATGTGGAGAAAGGAGAACACTCCTCCACTGCTGATGGGAGTGCATTTTGGAGATCATTAAGGAGTTCCTCAGAAAAGTCCTCTAAAATGATTTATAAGTCATCAGTATTTCATTACTTGATTTATATGATGAAACAACGCAATTTGTTTAGTTTTACATCTGACATTCAATGAATCATATTTTGAAGATTCCTTCTTACTGTTTCTTTTGAGTGAATCCTTTAATCACACATTTACTTGAATTTGGATAAAACAAGTTTTCTTATCTTGTCATGTGTATGGTTTTACATTTTTTTAGTACTGAATACAATAAATATAATATACTATGCAGAGGGCCCTACTTACTTCCCTTGACATAATACAACAAAATATTTTGAAGTTACAATTTTTTGACTTGTCATTACACTTCATGTCTTCATTGTTAGCACTTGTAGACAGTGCAGTTGTATCTCTGTAAATTTAAGGCTGGCTTGGTTTCCTTAGTGAGTGCTAGGCTAGCCAGGCTAGCCAGGAAGAAAATGGAGAATAAGTGAAAGTAATATTTTTTAGTTAGATAAGGACAATTAACAATGGAATTTGGAGAAACAGTCATGTGGAAAATGGTGGAAAAAAGTAAGAAAACAAAATTCTGGGAAAATATGTCTAGGCCGCACCCAGAATCCAAAAGAGGGTAAAAAAGATAAAAGAAGATAAAGGAAAAGGTTGCGTGTTTGCATAAGTAAAAAAGCAGGCTGTTTTAGTCTAGGCCTATGGCATTGGCTTCATAAGTGACTATACCAAGGATAGGCTTTCTGTAAAAGATTAATAGTATTACATTAAAGGCATGATTATTCCTGCTTTTTCATGACATAAGTGTTGTTCTTTTGATGCAATTAATGCCTATAAAACATAAACACGAGACTCAGAATCCATGTGGAGTTTATTGAGAGAGGGGAGAGAAAGAGGGGGTAGCTGGTGACCAACCGAGTACAGGAGAGAGAGAACAGAGAGAGAGAGCAAAGAGAGAGCAAAGAAGCAGAGAGCAAAGAGGCAGAGAGAGAGAAGCACTTGGGCGATTGCCTTAAAAGAGGCTTGTGCATGAGTAACTGAGTCCTCTGGCTGCCAGGTATAGCTGACATAGCTATGACATGGCCATGAGCATCCCGCCCATCGTTGGGGCGGGGGTCAGCTGGCTGCTAGTTCTTAACAATAAGGCCATTCAACCTTCCAAAGAATTGACATTTTTTTTTTTTTTGCAGGATAGCTTGGGCAAATATACATCCCCACCCAGGACTAGAGATAGAGCTTTTTTTGACCTGAAAAAATAGATTGGCTCCAAGAAGATTCAATACAGCCCTGGTAAAAGCATTATCCTTGCTAAAGAGGTATTCCCCAAATCATTTAAGAGACAGGATGAAATTGGAGAGTAGGCATAATTTGTTTTTTCCTTGAAAAATCTAAAGATAAAATTATAAGGTTTTCACTAGAATAGAGTAGTGTTTGGACTGGAATTTCAGTAGACTATGGTGCTTGTTTAGGGAGAAATAAGAAAGCAGAGATTTATTCTGTCTTTCCTGAACATAGAGCCAAGGACACTGAAATTATTGAACCCAGTGTCCCTGCCTCTACACTTCCTAGTCAATGACTGTATCCTCTTTACATAATTATTAGCTATTTTTCCCTCACTGTAACCAAATGTCTGTCAAAAAGCCTCTTGAAGTCGAGGAAGTCTGGTTTTCTCATGTTTTGTGGATAATGTTCATTATGGCAGGAGAAAGCATGGTTGAAAACATGGCTTGCTGTTGAAGAAACAGCTTTCTCAAAAGTGATCACCTTTAATAAATATGAATTCTTTTAAAGAAGTTCTATATACCTTTGATAAAAACCAGTGTGCTTGTGGCCTTTCTTCCAGTATTTCTAGTGCTACAAGATGTTCCCAGATTGTCTTTTGCAGTTGATCCACTGTAATAAGTCAACTATTTTACAAATATTCCTGTGTCTTTTGGTTAGAGAATAGTAAAAATCTAGATCATTGTGATATATCTGCTGTGGCTAATCATGCCTGTTTGCTAGCAGATACTCTCAACTGAAAGAATAGCATCTTAGACTCTTTGTACATATACATCTATAAATACTTTTATGTGTAACAATACCTATACTAATCTAAAGTTGCATCTTATTTCTTCAACTGGCCTTTCATCATTCTAACATTTTTCTGTTGTTCATATATGAGGCAACAGTGAAAATTATGTACTATTTGAAGAAATCATTAAATGATCCAAGGAATGAGGATTTTGTCTACTTTCATTAAGGTAATTTAATGACATGTAATATTTCAATAGAATCCTACTGTTTGAGTTTTATGATTTTGTACATATAATGAACATCTGATAAAAGGCTCTTGAAGTCTTCTATAATCTGAAAAAGAAAGGGCAATAAAATGTTTTGTGTGCCAGTTACTCAATGACTTTAAATAATTTTATTTCTTAGTCACTAAATCTCCTAAAACTTTTCAAATGTTAATTATTTTAAATAAGGAAAAATGTGAACCCATAACAACTGAATGCATTAATTATAATGTTTAATGGAATATTTTATGTTTATGAGCAGCTCATTTAAACAATTAAATTTTTCTTTGATCTGCAAATGAATTAATCAATCTTAGTGTTCACTAAGATAGATGGAAGTTTAATTCAGATTTATTATATGTTATTTTTTATATATATTGATTCCAATTAACTCTCTCTCCCTCTCTTCCTTATTCCCTCTCTCTTTCCCTCTCTCACACCTTCCCATACTCCCCAAAAATCTTCCCCTCCCATTACCCCAAATCCACAGGTAGGGTGATGCATTCCAGGAATAGTAATCTAAATCTGTCAAGTCATTTGGAGTAGTGACTCTGCCTTTCCTTCTGCATCTAGGTTAAGGGAGTATCCTTCCATGTGGAATGTGTTCCAACGTCCTTCTGTGCACTAGGAATACATCCGAGTTCCACTGTCCAAGGTGTCTTAGACTGCCCAGGCCTTCAAACTGAGACCCATGTTCAGGGGGTCTGAGTCAGTCTAATGCTGTATTCCCAGCTATCAGTCTGGGGGCCAATTAGCTCCTCCTTTTTCAGGTAAGCTGGATCTCTGGGTTTCTGTAGCCTGGACTTGTCCTCCCTTTCTGCATCACTCAGTGTTTAGTTGTGGATGTCTGCTTCTGTTTCCATCAGCTACTAGATAAGGGCTCTATGATGGTGGATGAGTTAGGCATCAATCTCATTATCAGGGAAGGGCATTTATGTTAGCCTTTCCACTGTTGCTCAAATTGACATCTGGTGTCAGACTGTAGGTCTCTGAACACTTCTCTAGAATCTTACGGTCTCTCTCTGTTCCTCCCCTGACTCAGTCTTCCTAGTCCCACGTGCTTTCTTCTCCTGCCCTTCTCTTTCTCCTACTTCCTTCTGCACTCACTGCCCCCCCCCACTCCCCATATGCTCAGGATATCTTTTTCCTTTTCTATTCTGTGTGGGACGTTTTATGAATCTCTTAGGATCCTCCTTGTATCCTTAGTTTCTCTGGCAGTGTGAATTATAGGCTGGTGATCCTTTGCTCTATGTCTAAAATCCATATATAAATGAGTCTTCTGCACACCATCATCCAATTGTGCCAGCACCATTTGTTGAAGATGCTTTCCTCTTCTCATTGTATACTTTAAGCTCTTTTGCCAAAAATAAGGTGTTCGTGGGTATGTAGGATAATGTCAGGATTTTGCTTCAAGTACATTGGTCTACTGCCAATACCAGTCTGTTTCCAGGACTATAGCTCTGTAGTAGAGCTTAAAGTCTGGAATGGTGATGCCTCCTGAAGTTCCTTTATTGAACAAGGTTGTTTAGGCTATGCTGGGTCTTTTCATTATTATCTTTTCAAGGTCATTGTAGAATTGTGCTGGGATTTTAATGGGGATTGCATTGAATCTGTAGATTGCTTTTGGCAAGATTGCCATTTTTACTATGTTTATCCTACCTATCCAAGAACATGGGAGATCTTTCCATTTTCTGGTATCTTCTTTAATTTCTTTCTTTAAAGACACAAACTTCTTGCTATATAGGTCTTTCCCTTGCTTGGTAAGCATTACCCAAATATACTTTATGTTGTTTGTTGCTATTGGAAAGTTGATGTTTCTTTGATTTCTTTCTCAGCTCCTTTGATATATATATATATATATATATATATATATATATATATATATATATGAGATATTGATATTTTTGGAGTTTGTCTTGCATCCTGCTAGTTTTGTGAAGGTGTATATCAGCTGTAGGAGTTCCCTGGTAGAATTTTTTGGGTCGCTTATATAAACTATCTTAAATTCTGCAAGTAGTAAAAGTTTGACTTCTTCCTTTTCAATTTGGATCTCCTTGATCTGCTTTTGTTGTCTTACTGCTTTAGCTACAACTTCAAGTATAGTTTTGAAGAGATATGGAGAGAGAGAGGGCAGCCTTCTCTTGTTCCTGATTTTAGAGAAATCACTTTAAGCTTCTCTCCATTCAGTTTGATGTTGGCTGTTGGTTTACTCTATATTGCTTTTAGTATGTTTAGGCATGTTTCTGTTATCCCTGATATCTCCAAGATCTTTATCATGATAGCGTGTTGAATTTTGTGGAAGACTTTTTCAGCATCTTATGAGTAGATCATGTGGTTGTTCTTTTTCAGTTTGTTTATATGGTGGATCACATAGATAGATTTTGGCATGGTGAACCATCCCTGCAACCCAGGGATAAAGCTTATTTGGTCATGGTAATTTTTATCTCTGATGTATTCTTGGATTCAGTTTGCAGTATTTTATTGAGTAGTTTTGCATCAATGTTCATGAGGGATATTGGTCTGTCGCTTTCTTTCTTAGTTGTGTCTTTGTGTGGCTTTCATACCAAGGTGATTGTTGCCTCGTTAAAAGAGTTTTGTAATGAGCCTTCTGTTTCTATTGTGTGGAACAATTTGAGGAGCATTGGTATTAGCTCTTCTTTGAATTTCGGGTAGAATTCTGCACTGAAGCCATTTGGCCCATGGCTTTTTATTTTGTTTGGGAGGCTTTTGATGACTTTTATTTCATTAGGGGTTACAGTTCTATTTAAGTTGTTTATCTGTTCTTGACTTAATTTTTGTAAGTGATAATTATCCAGAAATTTGTCCATTTCCTTTGAATTTTCAAATTTTGTAGAATACAGATTTTCTAAGTATGACCTGAAGATTGTCTGGATTTCCTCAGTGTCTGTTGTTATGTCCCCCTTTTTGTTTCTGATTTTGTTAATTTGCATGTACTCTCTTTGCTTTTTGGTTAGTTTGTATAAAGATTTTTCTATCTGGTTGATTTTCTCAGAAATCCAAGTCTTTGTTGCATTAAATTTTTGTATTGTTTTCTTGGTTTCTACTTTATTGATTTCAGCCCCCAGATTGATTATTTCCTAGCATCTACTCTTCCATGCTGAGTTTGCTTCTTTTTGTTCTAAGTCTTTTATTTGTGCTGTTAATTCTCTAATGTGAGTGTCCTCCATTTTCTTCATATGGATACGCAGTGAAATGAGATTCCCTCGTAGCACTGCTTTCAAGTTGTCCTATAAATTTTGTGTATGTTGTGTACTCATTCTAGTGGAATTCTGGGAAGTCCTTAATTTCTTTCTTTATTTCTTCTTTGACTAAGTTATGGTGTAATTGTGCATTATTCAGTTTCCCTGAGTTTGTAGGTTTTCTGTGATTTGTGTTGTTGTTGAATTCCCACTTTAAACCATGGTGGTCTAATAAGAAAATGGACTGTTCCATTTTTTTTTTTTTTAATCTGTTGAGATTTCTTATGTTGCCTAGAATGTGGTTGATTTTAAAGAACCTGTTCCATATGGAGCAGAGAAGAAGGTATATTCTTTTTTGTTTGGATGGAATGTTCTATAGATGTCTGTTAAACCCAATTGAGACATAACTTCTGTTAGTTCTTTTGTTTCCTTGTTAAGTTTCTAATGGTGATCCTGTTATTGGTGAGAGTGGGGTATTGAAGTCTCCCACTATGAATATGTGAGGTTTTATGTGAGCATTGAGTTTTGGAACTTTTTTTTTTACAAATGTTGGTGCCTTTGTATTTTGGGAGTAGAAGTTAAGAATTGAGACTTTTTGCTGATGGACTTCTCCTGTGTTGTAGAAGAAATGACCATCTTCATCTCTTTTGATTGATTTTGGTTTGAAGTCTAACTTTTTAGATATTAAGATAGCCACACCTGCTTGCTTCTTGGGTCTCTTTGACAGGAAGATCTTTGCCCAACACTTTACCCTTAGCTTAGATGTGTTTTTTGTATGCAGCAGAAGGATATATTCTGTCATCGTATCCATTCTGTTAGCCTGTGTCATTTTACAGGTGGAGTTAAGACCACTAATGTTGAGGGAAAGTAAGTCTTGTTTGTTTTAGATTTGTTGTTGGGAGTGGTGTTGTAAATGTATTTTTCCTGCTTTACCTTTGGGTTCCGGTGAAGTGGGATTATCTATTGCCTATGTATTTTGTGAGTGTACATAACTTGGGTTGGAGTTTTCGCTCCAGTACTTTCTGTAGGGCTGGATTTGTAGATACATATTGTGAAAATCTGGCTTTGTAATTTGTAATTATATATCTTCTTTTCTCCATTTACAGTGATTGAGAGTTTTGCTAGTTATAGTAGCTGGCATCCATGGATTCTTATTACTTGTAGAACATCTATCCAGGACCTTCTGGCCTTAAGAATTTCCATGGAGAAATCAGGTATAATTTTGATTGGTCTACCTTTATATGTTACCTGTTCTTTTTCCTTCTCTGCTCTTAAAATTCTTTCTTTATTCTGTATGTTATGTGTTTTGATTATTATGTGTCAAGGTTTTTTTTTTTTTTTTTTTTTTTTTGGTCTCTGATCCAATCTTTTTGGTGCTCTGTATACTTTTTGTACTTTCATGGGCATGTCCTTCTTCAGATTGGAAAAGTTGTCTTCAATGATTTTGTTGAATGTTGAATGTTGAATGAATGAGCTGGTCTTCCTTGCCTTCTTCTATGCCTATTATGCCTATTATTCTTAGGTTTGGCCTTTTCACAGTGTCCCACATTTCCTGGATGTTTTGTGTTAAGGACTTGATGGAGTTAAGATTTTCTTTGGCCCATGAAGCTATTTCTTCTAATTTATCTCCAGTGCCTGAGATTCTCTCTTCCATATCTTGTATTCTGCTGGTTATGCTTGTGTCTGTAGCTCCCAATCATTGCCCAGTTTTTCTATTTTCAGTATTCCCTCAGTTTGTGTTTCCTTTATTGCCTCTATTTCATTTTTCAAGTCTTGAACTATTTTCTTCACCTATTTGATTGTTTTTCCTTGGCCTCTGTTGGAGGACCACACTGAAACCCTGCCTGCCTGATGTTTAACTCGCATCACTGTACTTAGAGAGCTTGAACCACACAGAGGTATAGACATCGAACTTCTGACACACCTAAGCCCACTGAGGCCCTGCGATCAGATCAAAGACCAGTCAGGCAGGGACTCAGGGTGGTTCCGTGTCGATTGGCGGGCCTAGTGTGCTGAGAGAAGATCTAGGATGTTCTCTCCAAGAGAGGCCCAGCAATTGAGGTCAGACATCAGGCAGGCAGAGACTGAGGGTTGTCCCACGTGGATGGTAGGGTCTCCAGTTTTATCATTTGTATATAAAATTCTCAGAACTTCAGGAAATATTCTGAGACAGCCATCTATCCTTTTATATGAATTATTAATTTAAAATGATTTAGAACACATACCCATATAGTATTGAATTTTGTAATATTAGTCCACTAGAATAGCACCCCATACAATTTATGATCATTTAATACTCCCCCATCAAATTAATATATTAATAATTTAATATTATTTGCGTTATTTGAAGAAAATATGCTTCATGTCTTTAAATATTGCATACGTTTAGGGTCATTAAACTGAATTATAATAAGTGCAAATTCATCTGGTATTACATGAAAAGCTAAACTTCGATAATACAAATTTCATTTCGATTGCGATATATTAACATTTATAGAAATTCACAAATTCAAATAAATATTATTTCTGCTTAGCTTTTTTGTTTCCTAATTAGATTTGTAATCTATAGTACCTTTAACCATTGTCATAATGTGTTTCTTTTGAAACAGGTACCAAATAATCTGGAACTATTTAAAATTATCATGATCACAAAGAAGTGCTGCTTGAAAAAACTTTTAAGTGGTTGGTTAACTGGGGTTTATGATCTTACTATGGAAATTTCTCATATGCACATGAACACCACCACTTTTCTTACTACTTTATATCATACTTTTAATTGATTTCCACTCAAAAGTACTCAGAACAATCACTGAAGATATATTTTTAGAATTCAATTAGAATTTTAAATATTTCAGAACAAATTTTGTCAGAAAATAAAGCAATTTTCCTATGTTCAAAAACTAATGTTTTGCCATGTGCTTTTTTTAAATTACAGTACTTGGGGAAGCTGAGATTGGCAGATCTTTATCAGTTGTAGGCCAGCCTGGAAAATAGCTAGTTCCTTTCAGCATCTTTGTATAAAGTTACAAAAGAAAAAAAGTAGCTGAATTATCATTTTACTACCTCTTTATGTGTATTAAAAAAATGAAGGTTTCTATATGAGCCCTGGAAGATAATCTCTCCAGCAGCCATACATCTTAAGTTACAGAAAAATCAAACCGATACCTCATTATGGTATTAGCTGGTTTAAAATGCAAATTTAATTCTTAACCTAGAAAAGTGTCAGTAGTTAAAAGTAGGGCAATCTGTGATGTGTGGGAAGACCCCTCCTGGCTCCAAACAGTTTATTCTGTCTTCTTTGTAGACTAGGCAAATAATGTGTCACACAACAAAAAGAAACCAACTATCTTTGCCTGTAGACCCATAAGTAGTCTCAAGGATAAGCAGGTCATCAGAGATGAGATAAAAAGAGTAGTTGATGACTAGTTATGCTACAGCAGTATAGAACTTAATGATTTTGCTAACCAGCCAAGCAAAAATCTTTAGAAAACATATTAATATACATTTCTGTATATTAAGGGTGTGACATAATGATGAAAAGGAGATAAAACTGAGTCCAGCTAAGTTTATTTATCTGGTACCACTGAACAAAGATTCTAGATTTAATAATGAGTCCAGCAAATTTTTACAAAGTACCACTTTTATTATATTGGTTAGATGAATTTGTAATTAGGTGGTCTACAGAGAAAAAGATAGAGATTCTGAAATTCCTGGACTTGGTGTTGATGAAGGAATCATAAGACTCAAAAATTGAAATACTCTGGTGGATTTTCATTTAAAATCCAGTCCTCCACAATGAGGGAGACCAGAAGAAAAAATAATTATTAAAATAATTTCATTTTGGTTCATTTATATTACTTTATTTGCTTTTAATATTTAATGTTTGAGAAGTTTACACATCAGCACTTTATTTTCACTATTACTATACTACCTTCTCCTCCCCAACTCCTTTCATGCAGACTCTATTACTTCTCAATTCAGTATATCATACTTTAAAATTATTGTTTTATACACACACACACATGCACACACACACACATATATTCACACAAATCACCCTACTAATTATAATCTCATGGTCCATTTATTGTTGCTCATATGCATATGTGTTTAAGGACGACCACTTAGAATTTGATAACCTATCATGGGCTCATCCCTGGAGAAGATTGATTCTCCCGCTCTTAGCAGATGATAATAGCTGGTAGCTTTTCACTTAGTGGGGTTGGCATGTCAATTGTTGTCATTTTGATATGCATAGTTAAGAGTTCACTGGATGCAGCTTCCATTTCAGATATAGAAGACTTTATCTTACAGCAAACATTCTATTCTAGTTCTCGGGATATAATAGTCTTTCTTCAAGCTTCTGCTTCTGTGATGTCCATAAAGCTTAGATCTGGGGGTTGTACTGTAGAAGTACCAATTGAGAATTGGTACCATATGGTCAATTGTTCATTGCTGTTTGACAAGTTGTAGATTTCTGCAATGGTCTCTGCTGCCAAACTGTCTTCATTTTGTTTAGCCTAAATTTGAGTATCTCTGAAAATAATCATACCACCTATCATGAGAAATTCCTGTATTGTGTGTAGTACAGATATTCCAGTGGAGTTCTTTAATGTAAGTTACTATCTGTAACTTAGACAAACAAAAGTATCTGCTGAATGAATGATTTGCATATTCTCACTCAATAGTCAATTACTCAAGGTAACAAATGTAATCTTGTCATACAGATATTACCAAGAACTTTTATGAAGATATATGCAAGTTTGGTACAATATTTAACTCCTTAATATCATATAGAAATGCTTTATAAGGCTTGCATGAACCAAAAGTTATCAAACAAGTGTAAGAGGAAATTCCATTGTTTAAATTCTTAGTTGCATGTACTACAACTTTATACATACCACAAGGAAGAAAATAATATCACATGTTTACTAGGGAACTGTTAATATTATTACGTATAATAGAAGTGATTTCTAAAATGAAAAAAAAAAAGACAAAGCTGATGCATGCAATGTCAAAATTACTAGAAATTCCTTTAAAATTTTCAGAAATAATGAAAAATGGTAACTGACTCAAAATACATTTTATGAGTTATCAGTTAGTTAGTAGGCTCTAGTATTCTAATACTATAACTGTTCCATAGGCTGAGTAATTTGTAAGCAACGCAATTTATTTGGCTCACAGTTCCAGAGGATAAGTTCAGGAACAAGATGCTTGTGTCTAGCAGGTGTCTGCTTATTGCATAATAACACAGAAGATAATGTGCTGAATATCATGAAACCCACTCCAAAGAAAACATAAGGAACTACCATGATGATAATTTAACCTCTTTCATGAATGAGGTAACCACAGCTTGATATCTCTCTCCTGATACATTATTGTGTCTTTCATCAAATTCTAGAGAATAAACATGAGCAGTATCAATAGCTGTATTTCTTTGCAATGAAAGTCCACTGATGTACAACTAAAAAAGAGGTAACCCATGGGCATTTTATTTAATATCTTACTGTGTCACTCCTCCTTTATATAGTAAGTGCATGTCATTCTTTTTACTTGTATCTCTGTGTGTAAGAGTTTTAGGAAGCTTCTATAGAAATAGGTTTCCATGTTTTTAATCAAAGACCTTTAGGGCTGAAAGCCATGCAGCCTAGTCTTGGAGCACCATGACTACCTGCCCAGTGGGTTACCATGGGGCAAGGCACCTGAGGAAATGGACTCTTACTTGGCAAGGACCAGTAGTTCACGGAACAGTATAACAATTTGTAAAATTTGTGCAGCTTGCAGGCTCTTTTATTCCTCATTATATTGGTGATTCATTGAACAGTTTTTAGTTTTACTTTCTCAGTCACATGTGCAATGGCTGCAATTTTCCCTAGATATTCTGGTCCTTTTCAAATATTTCCCCTAAGATTCAACAGGGGGCTAATATTTCTCAAATCTCTTTTCTGAAATTATTAACTATAACTCCTAATTTTGGGGAGCTTTTCTGAATCAATAGAAATAGGTACATATGAGAGAATAATACTTGGAACATGAACCATGTCTCACAGTTCTGGAAAAGAGAGTATGACATGCATATACAGAATAGGGACAAGGCCTCAGGAATACACATAGTGCCAAGTGTTGAGAGTAAGTTGTTTGTGCACCAGTCACATATAATCAATGATAAGATCTAGTATATTCTGTTGGGAATAATGCAATGGAAAATATGAGATAGCTATATTTGTCTTTACCATGTATGAGAGCTTATATAGGTGAAAAAAGTAATGATGGGAAGAGAGTGCTTGTCAGATTCTGCCTTTTACTGAGAGATTGAGACATGGGACCCTCATAGAAAAATGAACTATATATATATATATATATATATATATATATATATATATATATATATATATCTTGCAGACATGAAATAATTGTGTTTGAACATTGTTATCCTGTAAATCATTGTGCCTATGCCTATTGCTTTTAACTTTATAACACAAGTAGCTACCAGATGACATCAGTGCTAGGAGAGCATGATATTTTTGGTTCGATACTTAATGTGTACAAAAATTGCTGAAGTCTGTGTCTAGAATACAGTTTTGTGGAGCATAGGAAGGTGTAAGGGGTAAACATAAAGAGGAACAATGATCACAATGTAGTCCTTAAATTGTGATGTATGTCATAATGTCAAAAGTAGAAGCCAATAATAAAGCTGTTCATGTAACCCTGTTAAGAAAAACAAACAGAACCTTGTTTAAGTATAAATAAAGATAGCTTGAACTATTTAGGGCTGTTCTGTGTAATCCATTTGGTGATCAGAAATTTTCATTGTGCCAACACCCCTACCCCATCTCAGTACCTCAACCTTTGCTGAGACTGGACCCTAGCAATTTAGTATTGTCTTTCCTCATTCCTTCTCCCTTACTCTCCCTCCCCATTCCAAAGTTTGTTTAATTCTCTCTGCCACATTATTCCCCTTTGATGTCCCTGCTTCTCAAACACATTTACAATTGTTTATTAGATTTCTACATGAGTTTCTAGGGTGATATTAAAGCCATGAAGTTCAACATCTTAAAAGAGGCAGACTTTACAATGGTTAGGCAACAGCATTGTCATAGTTCTTTTACTATTGCCTGTGACAAAACTCTATATCCAAGGCAACTTATAAAAAATTATTCATTTTGGGGCTCATGGTTTCTGGGTATATAAAAAACAACCATGAGGCAGAGAGAGTTAATTGGGAAGTGAATAGGTTTTGAAACCACGAACTCTAACCTCAGTGATAAACCTCTTCTAACAAGGTCACAACATCCTAATCTTTATTAACAACTGGGACCAAACATTCAAATCTATACATTTGGAGGTCATTATTATTCAAATCACTGCAAGAGAGTTAAGTTTGGTAGGACATGCTTGTAATCTATGAACTTGAGATGTGGGTATAAAAGAATAAAGAGTTTAAGGCCATCTTCTGTTAAGTAGTTTGTCCTCATCATTGTTCTTTTGTTGGGAAGACACACCGTGACCATTGCAAATCTAATAAAAAGAAAGCATTTAATTGGCCTGTCTTACATTCAGAGGTTTAGTCCATTATCATCGGGGGTTGGGGGGAGAATAGTAGAATGCAGGGAGATATGGTCCTGGAGAGCTAGCTGAGAGTTCTACATTCTGATCTGCAGACAGAAGACAGAGAGACATTGGGCCTGGCTTGAGGATTTGAAATACCAATTCCATCTTACACTGACACACCTACTCTCACAAGGCTACACTTACTTCAACAAGGCCACACTTCCTAATTCTGGTCAAGTAGCACCACTGCCTAATGACCAAACATTCAAATATATGAGCCTTCAGGGCCATTCCTTTTCAAATCACCACACAGTTTAAGACAAGGTTAGGCTACATAAGACCATATCACAAATGCAAAAGCAAACAAACAAACATACGAGAAATAAACAATGGTGGTAGAAAAATGACAATGTGGGTAAAACAAAGATACAGGTTCAAGAGGAGGCAGCCCTCTCTGTCTTTCTCTGTTGCTGTCTCTCTCTCCTTCTTTCATTCTTCTCTCTTCCCTTCCCTTACTCTCTGCCCCCAATGAACTTCTTTATTAAGTTTTATTTAAATTAAAAACAATTTTATTTTACATGCCTATCCTAGTTCCCACTCCTTCCTGTCCTGCTCTCTAAACATGAACCTCCTATCCCACGCCCTATTTATCCCCCAGAGAGAGTGAGGCCTCTGGTGGGTGAATCATCAAACTCTGTCACATTATTTGGGGCAGGGCCAAGGCCATCTCCATGTAAGTAGGCTGAAAGAGTACCCATCCTTAGGGAATGGGCTCCCAAAGTTCATTCATGTACTAGGGATAAATACTGGTTCCACTGCCAGAGGCCCAAAGACTGCTCAACTGACTCAACTGACTCAAGAGGCCTGGTTCCACAGCTGTCTGAATAGGTCTGTGAGCTCCCATTTGCTCCAGTAAACTGCTTCTGTGGGTTTTCGAAGCATGGTCTTGACTCCTTTTCTCAACATTCCTCCCTGTCTGCAACTGGATTCCAGTTCACCCCAGTGTTTAGCTATAGGTCTCTGCTTCTGCTTCCATCAGCTACTGGATGAAGGGTCTATGATGGCATTTAAGGTAGTCATCAATCTCATTATAGGAAAAGGGAATTTAAGGTAACCTCCCCATTGTTGCTTAGATTCTTAGTTGGGATCATTCTTGTGGCTCCCTTGATAATTCCCTATTGACAGATTATTAATTTATCTAAACTTTGCACATAAGTTAATATCTGTAGATCTCTGTCTTACACCTACCATTTGTCCCTCACCCACCATGGAATCCACCAAAAGTCCTACCTTGCACAATATTATTTTAAGTAATGTTAGCAGATAAAGTTAGAAAAACAGGTAAAAATTAATCCCTCCATGGGGAATGTGCTCCCAATGTTCGTTCCTGCACTAGTGATACATCAAGGATCCTTTGTAAGAGGTACCATAGATTTCCTAGGCCTCCTAACTGAGACCCACATTCAGGGGGCCTGGGTGGATCTTATACTGGTTTCCCAGAAACTGTTTGGGGTGCATGAGCTCCCCATTGTTCAGTTCAGTTTATTCTGTGGGTTACTCAAGCCTGGTCTTGACCCCATTGTTCATCACTCCTCTTCCTCTGCAACTAGATTCTAGGAGTTACACTCAGTGTTTAGCTGTGCATGTCTGCTTCTGCTTCCATCAGCTATTAAATGAAGGCTCTAGGATGGCACGTAAGGTGGTAATCAATCTCCTTGTCAGGGTAGGGCATTTAAGATAGCTTCTCCACTACTGCTTAGATTGTTAGTTGGGTTCATACTTGTAGGTCTCTGGACATTTCCCTAGTGTGAGATTTCTCTTTAAGGCAATAATGGTTCCCTCATTATGGTGTCACTTTTCTTGTGTTCCTCTCTTCTTCCTCCAACTCAAACTTCCAGCTACCTCATATTCTCCTCTCTCCTCTTCTTCTAACCTTCTCTTTCTCCTAACAACCTCTGCCCTCCCAACCCCTGCTCCCAATATGGTCAGGAGATGTTGTCCCTTTTCCCTTCTGAAAGGGACCGTGTATGTCTACCCTGTTTTCTGGCTTCTCTCGTGGCATAGATTGTAGGCTGGTGAACATTTGCTCTATGTCTAAAATCCATATATGAGTGAGTACATACACATGTTCATATTTTTGTGACTGGGTTACCTCACTCAAGATGGTTTCTTCTAGTTCCATCCATTTGCCTGCGATTAAAAGATACCATTGTTTTTTCTCTCCTGAGTACTATTCCATTGAGAAAATGTACCATATTTTCCTTATCCATTCTTCAATTGAGGGGCAATTAGGTTGCTTCCAGGTCCTGGCTATTACAAATAAGGCTGCTATGAACATAGCTGAAAAGATGTCTTTGTTGCATAGACACGCATCTTTTGGGCATATGCATAAGAGTGTAATTGCAGGATCTTGTGGTAGATGATTCACATCAACCATATTGATTTTCAAAGTGACTATACAAACTTGTACTACCATCAGCAGTGAAGGAGGGTTCCCTTTTCTCCACATCTTCTCTGGCATAGGTAGGCTGTCACTGGTGTTTTGATTTCAGCTATTCTGACAGGAGTAAGATGGAATCTCAGATTTGTTTTGATTTACATTTTCCTGATAGCTAAGGATGTTGAGCACCTTCTTAAGGATCTTTTAGCCATTTTATATTACTCTAATGAGAATTCTCTATTTAGTTCTGTATCCCACTTTTTAAGTGGATTAATTTGTGTTTTGGTGACTAGCTTCTTGGGGATTTTTTTTTGGTGTGTGTGTGTGTGTGTGTGTGTGTGTGTGTGTGTGTGTGTGTATTTGGGAGATCAGCACTCTGTCAAATGTGGGGTTGCTGAAAATATTTTCCTATTCTGTGGGCTGCCATTTTGTCTTGTTACCTGGTTCCTTTGCCTCACAGAAGCTTCTTGGTTTCAGGAGATACCATTTATTAATTGTTAATATCAGTGACTGTACTACTGGTGTTACATTCAGGAAACACTTTCCAGTGCCAATTCATTCAAGGGTAACTCCCATGTTCTCTTCTAAGAGATTCAGTGTGGCTGGAATATGTTGAGGTCTTTGATCCATTTGGACTTCAGTTTTTGTACATGTTGAAAGATACAGATCTGTCTGCAGTCTTCTACTTGCCAGCATCCAGTTATGCCAGTACCATTTGTTGAAAATGCTTTCTTTTTTCCATTGTATAATTTTAACTTCCTTGACCCCCCATCACTGGGTCCCTGTCTAAGGAGAGACTTCCTAGAGAGCTTGGAACACCCAGAGCTACAGACATCGGACTTCTGAGCCACCTAAGCCAACTGGGGGAGTAGCATAAAGAGAGAGAGAGAGAGAGAGAGAGAGAGAGAGAGAGACCCCACCTGTATGCACTGGAAGAAGCATTGGGAATATAACAATACAAGTAAACACCTAACAATAGAAAGACAAGCAAAACCCCAGGAGAATCAAGGAACTCTACACCAACTAGACCTGAACAAACAGAAGCAGATGAAGCAGAAGAGAACTAGTTAAAAAATATCTTCATAAAAATGATAGAAGCCTTCAAAGATGATGTGAGAAAATCACTTAAAAAATGGAAGAAAAAAACAAACAAAAAACTAGAAGAAATAGAGGAAAAGTACCATGCCAAAAAATGCAAGAAACGAGAAAATCTCTAAAAGAACATAAGGAAAGCCAAGAAAAAACAAACACAAAGGGGAAGGAAACAGTTCAAGACTTTGAAAAGTGAAATAGAGACAATAAAGAATACACAAACTGAAGGAATTCTAGAAATAAAAAAAGTGGATAAATGATCAGAAACTACAGACACAAGAATAAGCAACAGAACACAAGAGATGGAAGAGAGAATCTCAGGCACTGGAGATAAACCAGAGGAAAATAGCTTCATGGACCAAAGAAAATCTTAAATCCAACAAATCCTTAACACAAAACATCCAGGAAATATGGGACACTGTGAAAAGGTCAAACCTAAGAATATTAGGCATAGAAGAAGGCAAAGAAGCCCAGCTCAAAGGTGCAGAAAACATATTAAAAAATCATTGAAGTAAACTTTCTCAATATGAAGGACATGCCCATGAGAGTAAAAGAAGCATACCAAACACTAAATAGACTGTACCAAAGGAAAAAAAAACCTCCACACATAATAATCAAAACACCTAACATACATTTTAAGAAAGAATGTTAAGAGCAGTGAAGGAAAAAGGCCAGGTAACATATAAAGGCAGAACTATCAAAATTACACCTGGCTTCTCCATGGAAACTCTAAAGGACAGAAGGTCCTGTATAGATGCTCTACCTGTACTAAGAGTCTACAGATACCACAGATACCAGCCCAGGCTACTCTACCTAGCAAAACTCTCAATCACTGTAGACAGAGAAAACGAAATACTAAATGAAAAAGTCAGATTTTAACCATACATATCTATAAATCCAACCCTACAGAAACTACTGGAAGGAAAAATTCCAACCCAAGGAAGTTAATTATGGTCACAAAGATATAGGCAATAGATAATCCCATTTCACCAGAACCCAAAAGTAAAGCAGGTCAAATAGATTCACAATACCACCCCCAACAACAAATCTAAAACAAACAATAATAATCAAGCAATGGTCCTTATTTTCCCTGAACAGTAATGGTCATAACTCACCTATAAAAAGACACAGGCTGAAATAATGGATCTGAAGTCAGAATCATTCTTTCTGCTGCATACAAAAAACACATCTAAGCTTCAGTGACAGATATCACCACAGGGTAAAGGATTAGGAAAAGATCTTCTAATCAAATTCAACCAAGAAGCCAGCAGGTGTGGCTATCATAATATCTAAAATGTTAGACCTCAAACCAAAATCAAGCAAAATAGACAAAGAAGGTTGTAGTGAGATAGTCCTTCTGTGGCACTGACCACGCCCATTTTGGGGTGGAGCCATGGGCAGAAGTGACCTGTGGAAGGAGGTCTGAGAGAGAGCGGGAAAAGCTCTCTTGCTGGTGGGACTCGAACAGGAGAGCATCAGGTGGAATTTCCTGGTGTTCATCTGTCTAGGTTGTAAGTTATTTCCCCCTGAATAAACATCTATTCAGACTATTTGTTTATCCTGATCCTTATTTAACTACGATATCTGGTGTCAGAAGCGGGATTAGGATTTTCACGGGACCTGGGTTTCACCCAGGCAGCAGATGCCGCTCCACTCCCCCACCTTCACCAACCGGCATGGTCCCTTGACTAACCAGGCTGGCCTCAAACACACAGAGAGACTCTGTATATTATATATTTCTGTTGGCCAGTTACTAGTTTCTTATCGGCTAGCTCTGTGTTAATTATTAACCCATTTCTATGTATTTCCACGTGGTCTTACCAGCGAGAGGCAGCTGGTGGTTCTAGTCTCCCCAGACTCTCCATGTTGACCCCTCCTTCCTCCTTCCTATTTCCTCCTTGTCTCCTAGTCCCTCCTATCTTCCTTTCCTATTGGCCAACAGTGCTTTATTCATTAACCAGTATACAGAATGACATCTCCCATCAGAAGGTCATTTTGTATTTATCACAGGAGAAATCCATCAGCACAAAGTCTCAGTTTTGAACATCTATGCCCAAAATACAAAGGTACACACATTTGTAAAAGAAATGCTACTAAAACTCAAAGTTCACATAAAACCTCACACAGTTATAGTGGGAAACTTCAACACCCCACTCTTACCACTAGTCAGAAGCTTAATAAAGAAACAAAAGAAATAACAGAAGTTATATCTCAATTGGGTTTAACAGACATCTATAGAACATTCCATATAAACACAAAAGAATATATCTTCTTTTCTGCTCTACAGGGAACCTTCTCTAAAATCGATCTCATACTGGGCAGCATAACAAACCTCAACAGATAAAAAAAATTAGAGTAGTCCCCTGTATCTTATCAGATCACCATGCTTTACAGTTGGAATTCAAAAACAACATAAATGAAATGGCAAAAACCCTATAAACTCATGGAAACTGAACAATGCAATATTGCACCATATCTGGGTCAAAGAAGAAATAAAGAGAAAAATTAAGGACTTCCTAAAATTTAACCAGAATGAGGACACAACATACCCAAACTTATGAGACACCTTGAAAGTAGTGCTAAGAAGGAAGTTCATTGCACTAAGCACCCATGTGAAGAGAACAGAGCATAGTCACATTAGTGAATTAACAGCATAACTAAAAGACTTACAACAAAAAGAAACAAAGTCACCCCAGAAAAGTATATGCCAGGAAATAATCAATTTGATGGCTAAAATCAATAAAGTAGAAGCCAGGAAAAGAATACAGAAAAAATCAATGCAACAAAGACTGATTTTCGAGAAAATCAACAAGATATATAAACCTTTATCCAAACTAACCAAAAACAGAGAGATAACATGCAAATTAACAAAATCAGAAATGAAAAGGGGGACATAACAAGGGACACTGCGGAAATCCAGAGAATTTTCAGGTAAGTTTGCAAACCTGTATTCCACAAAATTCGAAAATTTAAAAGAATTGGACCAATTTCTAGATAGATACAGCTTACCAAAATTAAATCAAAAATTCAAGAACAGATGAGTAATTTAAATAGACCTATAACCCCTAATGAAACAGAAGCAGTCATCAAACTCTCCCAACCAATACATGCACAGGAACAGATGGCTTCAGTGCAGAATTCTATTAGAAATTCAAAGAAGAACTAATACCAGCACTCCTCAAATTGTTCCACACATGAGAAGCAGGAGGTTCATTGCCAAACTCTTCTTATGAGGCTACAATTACCTTGTTACCCAAGCCACACAAAGATACAACTAAGAAAGAGAGTTTCTGACCAACATCCTTCATGAAACTTGATAAAAAAAAAATACTCAATAAAACACTGGCAAATCTAATCCAAGAACACATGAGAGAAATCATCCAACAGGACCAAGTAGGCTTCATCCCAGGGATGCTGGGATAGTACAACATAAGAAAATCTATCAATGTAAACCACCCTATAAAGAAACTGAAAAAGAAATACCATATGATAGTCTCACTAGTTACTGAAAATGCCTTTGATAAAGTATAACATGCCTTTATGATAAAGGTCTTGGAGAGACCAGCGATAACAGTAACATACCTAAACATAAAGCAATATACAGTAAAGCAACAGCCAACATCAAATACATGGAAAGAAACTCAGGAATGAGATATGGCTGTCCACTCTCTCCATATCTTTTCCATATTGTACTAGAAGTTCAAGCTAGAGCAGTAAGTCAACAAAAGGAGATCAAAGCGATACAAATTGGAAAGAAAGAAGTCAAAATTTCACTATTTGCAGATGATATAATAGTTTACCTAAGTGACCCAAAAGACTCTACCAGTGATTTCCTACAGACTATAAACACCTTCAGCAAAGTGGTATGATAAAAGTTTATCAAAAAAAAATCAATAGCCCTATTATATACAGAAGATAAATGGGCTGAGAAATAACTCAGAGACTCATCACCCTTTATAATAGCCACAAACAACATAAAATATCTTTTGGGTAATGCTTACCAAACAAGAGAAAGACTGGTATAGCAAGAACTTTGAGTCTTTGAAGAAAGAAATTAAAGATACCAGAAAATGTAAAGATCTCCCATTTTCATGGATAACTAGCATCAACATAGTAAAAATAGGAATCTTGTGAAAAGTAATCTACAGATTCAATGCAATCCCCATCAAAATCCCAGCACAATGTTTCTCAGACCTTGAAACAAAAATACTCAACTGTATATGGGAAAAGAAAAGAACCAGGATAGCCAAAACAACTTCGTGAAATATCTGGAGGCATCACCATCCCTGATTGCCAGCTCTACTATAGAGCCAAAGTCCTGAAAACAACTTGGTATTGGCCCAGACACAGACAGGTAGACCAATGGAATTGAATTGAAAACCCAGATGCACATTAAAAAATAAAAGACCTGTGGGTATTAACTTGAATATATCTGATGCATTTAGTAGCACACTTATAATATCTTATAATATTTAAAAGTAAAATATATATTAAATGGAATATAAAATATAAATATCCTTTCTAGCAACATGTGAAATTTCAGAGTTAACAACCCTAAGAACAATTTCTCCCATATTACCAATGGGCAAACTGTAAGTATTGTCAGCTATTTTCTCTGGTTATTTTTGATGCTCTCAGTCCATTGTACTCACTCAGTTTCCTAATTGTTGATATGCTTATATTACTTATCTTACTGAAATGTTGTATTTTAAAAAGCACAATCAAATGTATTACCACCTATGTTCAGTGTTTCCAATTCAAGATATATTTTAGCTTGTCCATAATGTTTTAGTGTTACATACATATCCTTTTCTATTTATATCTTTTTTGGGGAGAAAATGTATTATTTTGCTTCAACAAATTGTGAAAAGTTTCAAAACTATGCAAAAATTTTAATGGACGTCATGTAAATCTTTGTTTTTCAGCAAACAATTTTAGTTGACTTTTTATGCCTTTGTGATTCATTAAGTCCAAGTATTTAAGAAAGATTTAATAGAATTAACTACTGAATTTTGGTACTCAAATGAACTACTATGTGTATGTGTATGAGTGTGTGTTTATATAATTCTAATATATATTAGTTTATGTTTATATGTACATGTAGTCATGTTTTAACCTTACCTTAGAAATTCTTCTACTCTTACAATACTGATTTCATTGTTTGTTAAGTGAAATAAACATTAATATGCAAATATTTATTGTTATGCTTACATTTATTGAACTTCAAAAAACATGTGTAGTTGTTCCCATCTTTTACTCATATATCTACTTTAAAACTCATCATCTGGAGTAGTGTATGTGCTAGGGTTGGAGTTCATTTAGAACATTAGGGTGAATTTTGCTAAGAGGCATTATGTTGATTTGGATGTAAAATCCCTTCTGCACAATCCAACTTTCAAATCATTTAAATGCCACAATGTTTGTGTTTTCCCTATAGTATGACCACTTGGAGTTTCTTCCTCTTCTGTTAAATAGCCTCACTGTTCTCCTGCTGATTTTTGATCTTCTCTCTCTAGCTTACTTTACATCTTAATGTGATTCATCAACATCTGTTGTTGGACAGATTGCACAAGATGAACATAAGGCAGTATTTTCGAAGGTCAGCTAATTGTCCTATTTGGTACATTCTGGTTGTAGATAATCTCAAAATCCTTAAATTTCTGCTAATGACAAACATGCAGAATTATGTGGTTGTATTAGAATATCATATTTTGTAATTGGAGATGAAATCTAAATCTAAAGCCTTCTTAGGAATAACTGTGACAGAGAAGAAGGCAGCCAAAGAACAACTAGAGCAAAGTATACAGCAGTCAAATATCCATTAAACTAATGTAAAAATTAAAACATTCCAAAAGTAACTTATTTGATATTCATGCACACATGCAATGTATTTGGATTCAATCTACACCCATCCCATCTCCTTGAATTCTTCCTGCAGCCTACTCCCCCTCACTTATTGCTCTCATCTTCATGTACCACCCAAGATATCAGCTGGGTCCTTTTCTGTTCTGACAACTTGAAAAACTGAAGTAAGGTACATAGTGGAAGAGTGTGAGAAAGCACTATCAGTCTGTTAAAGAAGATTGTTGAAAGAAAACAAATGTTCACCATTTTGCTTGATCTTGTAAAATTGAAGCTAACTCCATTAAATTCTTAGAGCATTCATGTTAAGTGTTAACACTGGGACAAATGGCTAAGGTGCCATGTAATATATCAAGGAAACCTGGCAACCAGGTTCTCCCAGCATCCCTCAGGCCATTCCTCTTACAAGGTCCTCCTGTGTTACCACACTCACAGTTGACTTTTCAGCCAAACTGTGCATATCTTGTCTGTTGGTCCCAACCTTAAGCTATATACAACCTTATTTCAGTTTCGTGTACTTTACACATCAATGAAACAAAGAAGGCAACGGCCTAAGGAAGGCTTGAAATCTGAAAATCATGATCAGAAAAAAAAAAAAAAACTTGTAAATAAAGGTCAGTAAGTACATACTAAATATTAACAGGAAAGCTCTTTCCCAAATTTTTTTTCAGGAAACACCAATTTAAACAAAACTGCCTGGCCTGTGCTATATCTGGGAAAGTACAAAAGCAAGGTAAAAGGCCATATCCAGAATCAGGGTACACTGACCAAATTAGGTTCTGTAGCTACTTTCTGACATCCAATTAGAATAAACACATCTTAGGAGTAAGCTGTAGTGGTTGCTTTTCTGTATCTATTTGACACATGCTATAGATATTAGAGAGGAATGAGCCTTAGTTGAAGAAATTCCTCCATGAGACCCAGCTGAAATCATTCACTCAATAAATGATCAATTTGGGAGGGCACAGCCCATGTCAGGTGGTGCTATCTCTGGGCTGCTGGTCTTGGGTTCTATAAGAAAGCCGGCTGAGTACACCAGGGGAATCTAGCCAGTAACCAGCTCCCCTCCATGGTTTTGTTATCAGCTCCTACCTCTAGGATCCTGCCCTGACTTCTTTCAGTGACAACAGCAATGTGAAAGTTTAACCCAAATAAACCTTTTCATACCCAACTTACATTTGACATCATTGTGTGCTGTGAACCATGGAGTTAGTCTGGCCTAGATGCCTTTAGAGGCTTGAGTCGTGGGTTTTGAGTCATATGTTTACTTTATTTATTTATTTAGTTAGTTATTCATTCATTTATTTATTTATTTTTAGGATAGAAGCTATGACTTCTGGGGCACTGTGTGCCTTCCAGTTCCCAAGAGAATGTTTCATTCTCTCACACAACAAAGTGTTTAGTCTCCTTTGTGATTCTCTGTATGTTCCCTTCATAGACAAAGAAACATGGAAACTTAAAAGGACAATTTGTATTAGGCAGTAACCTTATGTACCCTAAATGGCTTGTAAGCTGCACTGTATCCTGGCAACACAAAATTGTATTGATCCTTTTAATTTCCATGATATTGTTTCTTTCTCTTTTTTTGTTAATTTTTTAAAATTTATTTTATGTAACAAAGTCCATTTAAATGAAAACAAACATTTATAGACAATATTTGGGAATGTGGGCGTAGTTCTTTCCAAACTACTTCCTGCTGGTAAGGAGCACTGCCATGCTGGATTCGAAGAAGATTCAGAAATCCTGGCTGTAGTTTGAAAGGCTGCTTTGTCCAGCTGTTTTGAATGAAGGATCACCTCTACTCTGTTTCAGGTGGTCAGGCTTGATCAAACCACATTAGTCTGGAAGGAATCCACATCTTTTCATTTTCTGTGGAAACAAAAATAGAAATCCTTTTCCCCAGTAACTTGTCCTTGAACTTAAATTTTGGAGTCAAAGCATTTTTTTTTAATTTAATTTATTATTTTACATGTCGATCACAGTTCCCTCTCCCTCCCTCTCTCCCTCCTTCCTTCCCTCCATTTGTCCCACCTTCCCTCCCTTTTACCCTCTCTGCCCTCTCACATGCACTCTAACAACCCTCCCATCACATATGCCCACCACAATTCCATATGTAGGGGAATGCCATCCAGTTGGGGTCATGTAGATCTGACAGGTCATGTGAAGTAGGGACTAGGGCTTCTCTCCTGTCTCTAGATTAAGGCAGTTATCCTTCCATGGGGGATGTGTTCGAAAGGTCCTTTTGTGCACCAGGGATACATCCTGGCTCCACTGTCTGAGGTCCCTTACACTGCTCAGTCCTTCTGGCTGAGACCCATATTCAGGGGGGCCTGAGTCAGTCCCATGCTGGCTTCCCAGCTATCACTGTAGTGACTGTTAGCTCTTCCTTGTTCAGGTAAGCTGTCTGTATGTGTTTCTGCCCCCTGGTCTTGTCCTCTCCATCTGCATCTGGGTTCTAGTTCAACTCAGTGTTTATGTATGGGTGTTTGATCCTATTTCCAACAGGCATTAGTTGAGGGCTCCATGGATAAGTTACTTGTTGATCTCACACTCCGGAAAGGGCATTTATGATAGCCTTTCCACTGAAGCTCAAACTGTTAGTTGGGAGCAGACTTGTAGTTCTCTAGACCTTTCTTTGTGTTCAATATTATCTTCAAACCAATATTGGCTCCATCTTTTATGTTATCTCTCTGTCTCTGTCTCTCTTTCTCTCTCTTTCCAGTCTGCTATTCCTAACCAGGCTCAATCTTCCTGGTCACACAAGTTTTCCTTTCCTCCCCCTCGTTTTCTCCTACTTTTCTCTCCATTCTCTGCCCCCCCCCCCACTTCCCCTAAACACTGGGGGACTTGTACCTTCCCAGTTCCGGAAAGGACTTTATATGAATCTCTTAGAATACACTTTGTATCCTAGTTCCTCTGGTGGTGTGAATTATAGGCTGGTGATCCTTTGATCTAGGTCTAAAATCTATATATGAGTGAGTACATACTGTGTTCCTCTTTTTTGTAACTGGGTTACCTCATTCAGGATGGTTTCTTCAAGTGCCATTCACTGGCCCGCGAATATCAAGATTCTGTTATTTATTCCTGCAGAGTAGTATTCCATAGTGTAGATGTGTCACATCTTCATTAACCTTTCTTCAGTTGAGGGGAATCTAGGTTGCTTCCCGATTTCTGCTATTACAAATAGTGCTGCTTTGAACATAGTTGAACAGATGTCTTTGTTGCATGGATGTGAATCCTTTGGGTATATTCCTAAGAGGGGGATTGCAGAGTCCTGTGTTAAACTAAATCCCATTTCCCTGAGGAACCGCCATACTGATCTCTAAAATGGCTGTATGAGTTTGCACTCCCACCAGGACTGGAGGAGTGTTCCCCTTTCTCCACATCCTCTCCCACATGAGTCATCATTGGTGTTTCTAACTTTAGCCATTCTGGCAGGAGTAAGATGGTTTCTCAAAGTTGTTTTGATTTGCATTTCCCTGATATCTAAGGATGTGGAGCATTTTCTTAAGTGTCTTTCAGCTTTTTTGGTTTCTTCTATTGAGAATTCTTTCTTCACTTCTGTACCCCATTTTTTAATAGGGTTATTTGGTGTTTTGTTGACTAGTTTCTTGAGTTCCTTGTATATTTTGGAGATCAGCCCTTTGTCGGATATAGGATTGGTGAAAAATCTTTTCCCAGTCTATGGCCTCCCGTATGGTCTTGTCCACTGTGTCCTTTGCCTTACAGAATCTTCTACGTTTGAAGAGGTACCATTTATTAATTGTTTCTCTCAGTGTCTGTGCCCCGGGAATTATGTTCAAGAATCAGTCTCCTATACCAATTTGTTCAAGGTTACCTCCTACTTTCTCTCCTAAGAGGTTATATGTGGCTGATTTGATGTTGAGGTTTTTGATCCATTTGGACTTGAGTTTTGTGCATAGAGACAGACATGGGTCTATCTGCAGTCTTCTACACACCCTCATCCAATTGTGCCAGCACCATTTGTTGAAGATGTTGTCCTAGCCACATTGTATAATTTTAGCTGTTTTGTCAAAAATCAGGTGTTCATATGTGTGTGGGTTAATATCAGGATTTTCAATTCGATTCCATTGGTCTACCTGTCTATTTTTATGCCAATACCAGGCTGTTTTCAGAACTATAGTTCTGTAGTAGAGCTTAAAGTCAGGAATGGTGATGCCTCCTGAAGTTCTTTTATTGTATAGGGTTGTTTTTGCTATCCTGGATCTTTTTGTTTTTCCATATAATGTTGATTATTATCCATTCAAGGTCAGTGAAGAATTGTGGTGGTATTTTAATGGGGATTGCATTGAATCTGTAGATTGCTTTTAGCAAGATTGCCATTTTTACTATATTTATCCTACCTATCCAAGAGCATGGGAGATCTTTCCATTTTCTGGTATCTTCTTTAATTATTTCTTTAGAGCCACAAAGTTCTTATTATATAGGTGTTTTACTTGTTTGGTAAGCATTACACCAAGATACTTTATGTTGCTTGTGGCTATTGTAAAGGGTGATGTTTCTCTGATTTCTTTCTCTGTCTCTTTGTAGTCTGAAAAAAAGTAGGGCTACTGATTTTTTTGAGTTTATCTTGTATCCTGCTAGTTTGCTGAAGGTGTTTATCAGCTGTAGGAATTCCCTGGTAGAGTTTATTGGGCTGCTTATGTAAACTATTGTATCATCTGCATATAGAGAAAGTTTGACTTCTTCCTTTCCAGTTTGGATCCCCTTGATCTCCTTTTGTTGTCTTATAGCATTAGCTAGAACTTCTAGTACGATATTGAAGAGATATGGAGAGAGAGGGCAGCCTTGTCTTGTTCCTGATTTTAGAGGAATTGGCTTAACTTTCTCTCTATTCAGTTTGATGTTAGCAGTTGGTTTGCTGTATATTGCTCTTATTATGTTTAGGTTTGTTGTTGTTATCCTTGACCTATCAAAGACCTTTATTTTGACAGGGTGTTGAATTTTGTCGAAGGCTTTTTCAGCAACTAGGAAGATAATCATACGGTTTTTCTTTTTCAGTTTGTTTATATGGTGGATCACGTTGATAGATTTTCGTATGTTAAACCATCCCTGCATTCCAGCGATGAAGCCTAATTGGTCATGGTGGATGATTTTTCTGATGTATTCTTGAATTCGGTTTGCCAGTATTTTATTGAGTATTTTTGCATTGATGTTCTTCACGGATATTGGTCTGTAGTTTTCTTTCTCAGTTGTGTCTTTGTGAGGCTTGGGTACCAAGGTTATTGTGGCCTCATAAAAAGAGTTTGGCAATGAAACTTCTGTTTCTATCTTGTGGAAAAGTTTTAGCAGTAGTGGTATCAGTTCTTCCTTGAATGTCTGGTAGAATTCTTCTCTGAATCCATCTGGCCCTGGACTTTTTTTGGTTGGAAGGCTTTTGATGACTGCTTGTATTTCATTGCTGGTTATAAATCTATTTAAGTTGTTTGTCTGTTCTTGATTTAATTTTGGTAAGTAATAGTTATCCAGAAATTTGTCCATTTCCTTTGAATTTTCAATTTTTGTGGAATACAGGTTTTCAGAGTATGACCTGAAAATTGTCTGGATTTCCTCTGTGTCTATTAGTATGTTTCCCTTTTCATTTCTGAATTTGTTAATTTGCATGTTCTCTCTGTGCTTTTTCGTTAATTTGGATAAAGGTGTTTCTATCTTGTTGATTTTCTCAAAAAAACAGCTCTTCATTGCATTGATATTTTTGTATTCTTTTCCTGGTTTCTATTTTGTTAATTTCAGCCCTCAAGTTGATTATATCCTGACTTCTACTCCTATGGGGTGAATTCACTTCTCTCTGTTCTAAGGCTTTGAGTTTCGTTATTCTCTTATGTGACTATCTTCTATTTTCTTCATAATGGCAGTTAGTACAAAGAACTTCCCTTTCAAGGTGTCCCACAAGTTCAGGTATGTTGTGTCCTCATTTTCGTTGAATATTAGAAAGTCCTTAATTGATTTCTTTATGTCTTCCTTGACCCAGGAGTGGTGCAATTGCACATTGTGCAGTTTCCATGAGTTTGCAGGTTTTCTGCTATTTGTGTTGTTGTTGAATTCCAATTTTAAAGCATGGTGCTCTGAGAAGATACAGGGGACTATTCCTATTCTCTTGTATCTGTTGAGGTTTGTTATGTCACCTAGTATGTGGTCGATTTTAGAGAAGGTTCCATGTGGAGCAGAGAAGAAGGTATATTCTTTTGTGTTTGGATGGAATGTTCTATAGATATCTTTTAACCCCAGTTGAGACATCAATTCTGTTAGTTCTTATGTTTCTTTGTTGAGTTTCTGATTTGTGGTCCTGTTTAGTGTTGAGAATGGAGTATTGAAGTCTCCCACTATAAGTTTGTGAGGGTTTATATGAGTTTTGAGTTTTAGTAGTGTCTCTTTTACAAATGTGGGTGACTTTGTATTGGGGGCATAGATTTTCAGAACTGAGACTTTTTGGTGATGAATTTCTCCTGCGATGAATATGAAATGACCGTCTTCCTCTCTTTTGATTAATTTTGGTTTGAAGTCTAACTTGTTAGATATTTGGATAGCTATGCCTGCTTTCTTCTCATTTCCCTTTGATTGGAAAATCTTTTCCCAACCCTTTACCCTGAGGTAATGTCTATCTTTGAAGCTTAGATATGTTTCTTGTATGCAGCAGAAGGATGGATTCTGTCTTCATATCCATTTTTTTAGCCTGTGTCTTTTTATAGGTGAGTTAAGACCATTAATATTGAGGGTGAGTAAGG